>NC_079190.1:332947274-333247274 GCF_029499605.1 Hyla sarda | reverse complement strand
TAGTGGGCCCCAATCTGGGAGGCTCCAGAGCTACCGAAAATTTGCCTTATTGGATTATCAACTTTTTTGCTATGTACTTTCATCTGGATTAATCCTGGCTCTTATAATATGACTTTACAGTATAACTAAACAGATACTGTTTGCACTGTCCCCTTGCCCCACTTTCATTGTCTCATTGTCCAACTAGTGAAGTGCAATACCACTGTGTATATTTTATATTTTTAGCATTTTATACCATTGTAACCATTTTATCTAGTGACCAGTCTGCGACAAGGGCCCTGCCGCAGACCTCACATCATTTTTCCAAATAAATGTTATCATTTTATGCTTTTTTAGACACGTTTTCTTTTTTCTCTCTCTCTTTCTTCTAATTTTTGACCGTATATCTTTTACCCTGACCGATCCTATCAGGACTGCCTCCCCTTTTTACACTATTAGAAATATATGGAGATAAAAATTAAAAAAAATTCTGATAGGCGTTTGCTATAAGCCACCAAACATAATGGAAGAAGCAGAAGATCAATTAATGAAGCAAATAAACAAGGCAGCAAATCAGAATGAGGTGATAATATTGGGGGACTTTAACTATCCTGATATAAACTGGGAGACTGAGACCTGTGAATCTCATAAAGGAAACAGGTTTCTGACTATAGCTAAAGACAATTATCTGTCCCAAATGGTGCAGGGCCTGACCAGAGGGGGCGCCATACTAGACTTAATATTAACCAACAGACCTGAAAGAGTAACTAATGTGCAGATAGAAGGACACCGAGGGAATAGTGATCATAATATTATACATTATAACTTGTTCTTCAATAAGGGAATCTCTTGAGGGGCCACAAAAACAATGAACTTTAGGAAGTTTGATCAACTCAGAGAAGCCCTTAACAATATAAATTGGATAATGTCCTCAAAAACCAGCTTGACTAAATGGGAGACTTTTAAAAATATCTTAAATTCTCAGTCTAAGACACCTTATAAGAATAAAAGGGTCAGAAATAAAAGGAAACCAATATGGATTAATAAAAATGTTAAGAGGGCAATAAATTACAAAAATAAAGCATTTAACCCGATAACGACCATGGACGTATATGTTCGTCCAATGACCGCTACTGGGGTATGACGTGGGCTCCCGACTCGAGCCCACGTCATATCGGCCGGACCCCAGCTGATTCCTGTAGCTGGGGGCCGGCGTCAATAGCCGACATGCGGTGATCGCCGCGGCCAGCTATTAACCCTTTAGATTGCTGCTGTCAAAGATGACAGCGGCGTCTAAAGGTGTCTGTATCCAGTCCCTGGTGGTCCAATGGGTGGATCGACCCCCGCAGCGCGATCACGGGGGGTGATCCACTTCTGAGGTAGCCTGAGGGCTTACCTCTCCTGCTGCGGTGGCTCCGGTGCTCAGAATCATAGAGCCTGGTAGGACCAGGCTTTATCAATCGAGCACAGAGCACACAGATCAATGGGATTGTATGTAATCCCATTGATCTGTATGAGGAATCAAATGATTCCTCCTAAATGTCCCCTAAGGGGACTAAAAGTGTAAAAAAAAAAAAGTTTAAAAACACACACATTAACCCCTTCCTTATTAAAAGTTTAAATCACCCCCCTTTTACCAAATTCCACATAAAAAATATATAAACATAATAAAAATAAACATATATGGTATCGCCGCGTGCGTAAATGTCCAAACTATAAAAAATATATCATAAATTAAACTGCACGATCAATGTCCGATCAAAACTAAAATGGTACCGATAAAAGCTTCAGATTACGGCACAAAAAATAGCCCTCATAACACCCCGTACGCAGAAAAATTTAAAAGTTATAGGGGTCAGAAAAGGACAATTTTAAATATATAAATTTTCGTGCATGTAGTTATGATTTTTTCCAAAAGTACAACAAAATCAAACCTATATAAGTAGGGTATCATTTTAATCACACGGACCTACAGAATAAAGATAAAGTGTCATTTTTACTGAAAAATGTACGGTGTAGAAACAGAAGCCCCAAAAATTTACAAAACTGTGTTTTTTCTTCAATTTTGTCGCAAATGATTTTTTATTCCATTTCACCATAGATATTTGGGTAAAATTACTGATATCATTACAAAGTAGAATTGGTGGCGCAAAAAATAAGCCCTCATATGGATTTGTAGGAGCAAAATTGAAAGGGTTATGATTTTTAAAAGGTAAGGAGGAAAAAACGAAAGTGCAAAAACAGAAAAACGCTTAGTCCTTAAGGGGTTAAACTACTAAAAAGGACGGCAGTGAAGAAGCATTAAAAAGCTATAGAGAAAAATTTTAATTATGTAAAAAACAGATAAAAGCCACAAAAATTGAGACAGAAAGACTCATTGCCAAAAAGAGTAAAAGTAACCCCAAAATGTTCTTTAACTAAAAAAAATTGCAACAAGGTTAAAAATGAAAGTGTAAGCCCTTTAAAAAATGATGAGGAAGAAATTATAGACGGGGATCAGGAAAAAGCAAATTAAACAAATTCTTCTCCACTGTATTCACCGAGGAAAATGAAATGCCAGGTGAAATATAGCGAGATAAGGTAAACTCCCCAGTACAGGTCACCTGTCTAACCCAAGAAGAAGTATAGTGCTGCCTGCAAAAAATCAAAATAGACAAATCGCCAGGTCCAGATGGCATTCACTCCCGTGTTCTAAAGGAGTTAAGTAATGTAATAGACAGCCCCCTATTTTTAATATTCAGGGAATCTATAGTAACAGGGACTGTTCCCCAGGACTGGCGCATGGCAAATGTGGTGCCAATATTTAAAAAGCGATCAAAAGGTGACACAGGGAATTATAGACCTGTTAGTTTAACCTCCGTTGTATGTAAATTGTTTGAGGGTTTTCTAAGAGATGCCATTTTGGAGTATCTTGATTAGAGATGAGCGAACTTTTCAAAAATTCCCCATATTAGGAGCATAGTTGTCCCCCAGATTAGGAGCATAGCTGTCCCCCAGATTAGGAGCATAGATGTCCCCCAGATTAGGACCATAGTTGTCCCCCAGATTAGGCAGCATAGATGTCCCCCAGATTAGGATCATACTTGTCCCCCAGATTAGGCAGCATAGATGTCCCCCAGATTAGGAGCATACTTGTCCCCCAGATTAGGCAGCATAGATGCCCCCCAGATTAGGAGCATAGTTGTCCCCCAGATTAGGCAGCATATATGTCACCCAGAGTAGGCAGCATAGATGTCACCCAGATTAGGAGCATACTTGTCCCCCAGATTAGGCAGCATAGATGTCCCCCAGATTAGGAGCATAGTTGTCCCCCAGATTAGGCAGCATAATTGTCCCCCAATCAGCGCGGGCTGGTCAGAGCCAATCAAAGGGCCGTATGTGGCAAGTAGGCCGTACAATGCCCAGGTCTGCCCCAGAGGGTTTCATAACCAACCACAATAGAGAAAATTTTGTTGAAAGAGCATGGTCAATCTACTCAGACCCATCTGTCATTGGTGGCTGGAAATCCTGGCTGATCCATCCCTGATTCATCTTGACACACGTCAGTCTCTCCACATTTTTAGTGGACAGACGAGTTCGCCTTGGGGTGACTATGGCCCCGGCCGCACTAAACACCCACTCTGATGGTACACTACTGGCCGGGTAGGACAGCTTTTCCAGGGCAAACTCCGCTAGTTGCGGCCATAAATCGAGTTTGGCTGCCCAGAAGTCCAGCGGATCTTCAACGGTTGTTGGCAGGGTCATGTCGAGGTAAGCCACCACCTGCTGGTTCAGGTCCTGCTCCATGTCCACCTGCTGCTGATGATTAGTTTCACTATGCGGCTGAAGGAAGCTACTCATCAGCGACTGTAGACTCAGGCTGCTGCTGATTGAGCCGGTACTGCTCCTGCCACCCCTCCCCTCCCCAGCAGCCATGGCAGTGGAAGGTGAGCACAGAGGGCCCCCAGAGTCAGACCTGTGAGTGGATGGACCATGTGGCCGATAGGTATCGGCCAACCGACTACGTAGAAGCTCCCTGAAGTAGGTCAGTTTGTCCTCCCTCTCAGTGGGTGTAAAAAAGGCCCCCATTCTGGGCCGGTAGCGAGGGTCTAATAAGGTGGAGATCCCAAAGTCATTGCGTTGATGAATTTTGACAATTCGGGGGTCACTACGCAAGCAACTCAGCATACATCTTGGCATTTGTGACAGTGACTCGCTGGGACTACCTGCCTTCATCTCCACTGCATACTGCCATGGTGTGTCTGGGTCCTCTGTCTCGCCTCCCTCGTAATAACCCTCCAGCTCCTCTGGCTGCTTCTGCTCCTCCTCTCCTGTCCAATGACCAGAAATACGGGCCGTCTCATCCACCGTAAACTGTGCTCCGCTCTGCCCCTCATCATCTTCCTCCAGTTCATCCCCCACAGGACTCATGTAGCCTTCTGATGTAGGCGCAACATCTCCATTGCCGTGACCAGCCATGTTTTCAATTTTTTGGATTAAAAGTAGGAGTGGAATTACGTCATTCATGACGTAATTCGAGCGACTAACAAAAAATGTGGCTTCCTCAAAGGGCCTCAGCAAACGGCAGGTGTCATGAGCTGCCACTCGTTCACATTGAAGTTACACAGGGGAGTACTCCTATCTGCTTGTATCATCAAAAAATCCATGATGGCTTTTCTTTGTTCGTATAGTCTGTCCAACATATGGAGGGTGGAATTCCAACATGTGGCAACGTCACAAATGAGACTATGTTGTGGGATACCGTTCTGACGCTGCAGCTCAAGCAAAGTGTGCTTGGCGGTGTACGAGTGGCTGTAGTGCATGCACAGTTTCCTTGCCATTGTCAGGACGTCTTGCAAATGAGGTGAAGACTTGATGAACTTCTTGACAACCAGATTCAACACGTGTGCCATGCAGGGCACCATGGTTCCCATTTCCAGATTTCGTGGAGTAAGCCATACTCGGATTTCTTCCCTAATGAACTTTAGCAGTTCCTCCCCTGTGTGACTCAGTTCGCCAAGGCAAACCATGTGAAGAACGGCTTGACACCGCTGTGCCCTACACACGTGGTACGATGAAGGGCCACCGAGATTTGGACGTGCAGTGGAGGCCAAGGACACGGGGGAGGAGGAGGAGGAGGCGCACACTGTAAAAGGACCAACTGCCTGGGAGCCAGAGCGTGGAGGAGGAAGCGGTGTGACCTGTCCAAGTTGCTGTTGTGGCTGTGCAGGAGCAACATTTACCCAGTGGGCCGTAAAAGACATGTATTGTCCCTGCCCGTAGTTACAGCTCCACACGTCGGCGCTGCCGTGCATTTTTGAACACACCGACAGGCTCAAGGACTGGCCCACCTTCTCTTGTACAAACTTATGCAGGGCTGGTACTGCCTTCTTCGCAAAGAAATGACGGCTTTGGACTCTCCACCTCGGCTCGGCACAAGCCATCAATTCCCTGAAAGCTGCAGAGTCCACCAGTTGGAAAGGGAGGGACTGTAACACTAGCAACTTGGACAGGATCACATTCAACTTCTGTGCCGTTGGATGAGTTGGCGCATACTGTTGTCTCTTGGACATGGCTTCACCGATTGATTGTTGGCGGAATGGCTGACTACGAGCGGAAGAAGCATGAGCGCAAGAAGAAGGGTTTGACACAATGCTCCCTTCGGCTGAGGAGGTGGAGCCTTGGCTGGATGACGGAGGGAGTGGATGGCCACTGGGTGATGCGGCAGGCTGGACCACTACCTCGGAGCCACGGTTATCCCAGGTCGCTTTATGGTGGCGAATCATGTGTTGACGCAGGGCCGTGGTGCCGAGATTGGGACCCTGGCCACGCTTCGCTTTCTACCGACAGATTTTGTATGTGACTACGCTAAGGTCCTCCGGATTCTTTATGAAGAGCAACCACACCGCAGAGTAGCTGATTTTCCCACCAGCAGTTCGCACTATTTCACTGCTATTGGCGCCGTCTCCAGGAACCCCTGTTTCCCTACCTCCCTGAATGGTAGCTTGCCGCGAAGCAGGTGGTCTCCCCCTGGCACGTTTGGCTCCTGAATTTCCACTATTGCCACCCCCACGCTGATTGCCAACCGTGCTACCGCCTTTCTGCCTCACAGACAAAGAGCAAATCTCTTCTCCTGATGATGATGAAGCCCCGGCTTCTGCACCCGTCTCCCAATTGCGATCGGCTTCATCATCATCAATAGATGTGTGCACGTCACTGATGTCCTCCTCGTGTTCCACAACAGTGTCTGCCTCAGGACCCTGAACAATTGAAACACCGCCTCCCACGTCACTCACCGCATCACTACTTGCCCGCCTTGCGGAGCAAGGGACGCATGTCTCCTCACATTTTTGGCTGCCCATTAGATGCTGACTGTCCTCCATTACATCGTCCTCGCTAAATAGTGGAGCTGAACCCAAAGCATGAGATACTTCTTTGGGAGAGGGAACATCATAGGACAAAGGCAATGGGATTACGGGGACGGCTCCCGGGCCATGCCAACTGAGGGTTATGTCTGAGGAACCCACCGACTCTTGACTGGGGTTGTCAGATGTCGCTTGTGATGATGGGGATGAGTGTGCAAACCAATTGACGAGGAGAGATGGGTCGACGACACGACCGCTGGGTGTTAACGGGAGCTCAGGCCTATTGCTGCGACTCCTGCTGCCACTCGCCCCAAGTCTGCTGCCAACTCTGCCTGACGTATGTAGGCCTCTGCCCCTTCTCTGTGCACTTCCTGGCACTTCCCTGCCTGACATACTTAGTGCGTTTATGAGGGTATAGAACAGCAGCAGGCGATTACTTACGGCTGTCCTTTCAAAGTATATAGGCCCTAGACAGAATAACAGTTACTAAATTGTACACTCCTTTGTTGTATGTATGCCCTTTGCAATGATGAGCGCACTGTTAAGCGTATTTATACGCAGAAAAAAACTCTTTTTTTGTTGTATACACCAGCCAGTGTATGCTAATTTGTGAAATAGCACTGAATTAAGCACCAAGACAGAAATACATGTACTAAATAGTGCACCACTTGGTTGTATGTATGCCCTTTGCAATGATGAGCGCACTGTTAAGCGTATTTGTACGCAGGGAAAAAAAAAATTTCTTTAATACACCGGCAGGTGTATAACGTGTAGTATAACACTTTATTTAGCATAGAGACAGAAAAAAGGTGGTATATGGTACGCTATTTGCTTGAATTTAGGTGCTTTGCAATGATAAGGCCACTGTTAAGCGTATTTTTACTCAGGAAAACTTTTTTTTTTCTTTAATACACCGGCAGGTGTATAACGTGTGGTATAACACTAATTTAGCACAGAGACAGAAAAAAGGCAGTATATGGTACACTATTTGC
This sequence comes from Hyla sarda, assembly GCF_029499605.1. Classification (NCBI taxonomy): domain Eukaryota; kingdom Metazoa; phylum Chordata; class Amphibia; order Anura; family Hylidae; genus Hyla; species Hyla sarda. The sequence goes on along the minus strand of NC_079190.1, from coordinate 333,239,959 downwards.
TTGTATGTAGGCCCTTTGCAATGTTAAGGCCACTGTAAAGCGTATTTGTACTCAGGACAAACATGTTTTTCTTTAACACACCGGCAGGTGTATAACGTGTGGTATAACACTTAATTTAGCATAGAGACAGAAAAAAAGGAGGTATATGGTACGCTATTTGCTTGAATTTAGGCCCTTTGCAATGATAAGGCCACTGTTAAACATATTTTTACGCAGGAAAACCTTTTTTTTTCTTTAATACACCGGCAGGTGTACAACATGTGGTATAACACTTAATTTAGCACAGAGACAGAAAAAAAGGTGGTATATGGTACGCTATTTGCTTGTATTTAGGCCCTTTGCAATGATAAGGCCACTGTTAAGCGTATTTGTACTCAGGAAAAAAAATTCTTTAATACACCGGCAGGTGTATGACGTGTGGTATAACACTGAATTTAGCACAGAGAAAGAAAAAAAGGTGGTATATGGTACGCTATTTGCTTGTATGTAGGCACTTTGCAATGATAAGGCCACTGAAAAAGCGTATTTGTACTCAGGAAAAACTTTTTTTTCTTTAATACACCGGCAGTTGTATAACGTGTGGTATAACACTTAATTTAGCACAGAGACAGAAAAAAGGTGGTATATGGTACGCTATTTGCTTGAATTTAGGCCCTTTGCAATGATAAGGCCACTGTTAAGCGTATTTGCACTCAGGAAAACATTTTTTTTCTTTAATACACTGGCAGGTGTATAACGTGTGGTATAACACTGAATTTAGCACAGAGACAGAGTAACAGGTGAAAAATGGTAAAAAGGCACTAAAGTCCACACTAATATGACTTAAATGGGCACTGTCACCAACTTTATTTTTTGATATGTTGTAGTACTTATGTACTACAGCATATCTCTAATATACTTTTATTTTTATTTTATTTTTTTCATTAAAAAGGTTTAATTTACATTTAAAACCGGCCACTGAAAAAGGACTGATTTTGGAGTGGCAATCAGTCCTTTTTCAGTTAGGCTGCACTCGCTCACTGCCTGTCAATCAGACAGGCGGGAGCGAGCGCATTGGCTCCCCGGCCACTGGCTGGGAGGCCACTCCTCCCGCACATCGCCGCCACCGCCTCGTTGCCGCCGCTGTCCCTGCACGCCCGCTGCCGGACTCTGCAGTAACTGCAAGTGTAATGAGGGAACGGGGTATGCGGGGCGGGGGGGGGGAGAGGGAACGGGCTAGTGCCGTAGCGGGGGGGGGGGGGGGGGTAATGGGCTAGCAAAAAAAAAAAATAGGATGGTGGGAGCTACCCTTTAATTCTGAACAGCAGCAGGACCCAACAGTGCAGCACCACCAAAAAAAAAAAATCCAGGGATTAAACCCTAAATTGCACTCAATTCTGAGCAGCAGAAGATTTGTGGAGAAAAAAAAACTCAATAGAGCTGAAAAATTAGGAGATAAGATGCTTTCAGAAAGTTCAGGCAGCTTGGAGATCTGTATGAGGCAGCTGACGGCTATCTGCCCCTCTCTGCTGCAATGCTCAATAACGTGAATAGGAGGTTTAGCTATCAATGATCCTTCTCAGTGTTATAGCAAAGTACTCTGCACTCCTGCATTTCCCTAATGCTGATGTGACTAGCAGTTGCAGTGTAACGCTGTGGTATGAGATATTCACACACACGCAGTCCCGTCCTCTCTATCTCAGTGCATAGATGAAATGAAGAGAGACAAGATGGCCGCCGATTTTATAGGGGCTGTGACATCACAGGGGTCAGTGAACACTGATAGGCTGCATCTCACATGTGGTTCAGGGTCAGCCCGCCTATCTTCATTCCCGCCGCTGTTTCCCACCCTCCCATAATCCCCTGCCCCATGTACTCTTGTACATTAGCTCTACAATAGCCTGTAGTGCTGTAAAATGGAGTTTAATGAAGCGATTTGTGCGATAGAATCGCGGCGATATTCGTATTCGTTGCAAATCGAATTTTTCATGAAATTCGTAACGAATTCGGGTTCGTCAAGTTCGATTTGCTCATCTCTAGCTGTGATCCTAGGAGTTGGCCGAGACTCCAGCAGTGCAATCCCTGACTGACAAGGAACCTGGAGAAATATCCTATACAGCCAGCATACAGGACTACATATAAGGGTGATCCGTGGTACCCCGGGAGCGGTGAGCATTTCATGGAGCGTATTGCAAATTGGCTAATTTAATATGACTTTTTGATGTGTGATACACGCAGAGATTTATAAGGAGTGTTCTTGATTGACTGTCAATTGAACTTGCTACTGATCATCGAGTGCTACTTTGCATCTGTTGGATCGTAGAGACAGAAAAAAAGGAGGTATATGGTACGCTATTTGCTTGAATTTAGGCCCTTTGCAATGATAAGGCCACTGTTAAACATATTTTTACGCAGGAAAACCTTTTTTTTCTTTAATACACCGGCAGGTGTACAACATGTGGTATAACACTTAATTTAGCACAGAGACAGAAAAAAAGGTAATATATGGTACGCAATTTGCTTGAATTTAGGCCCTTTGCAATGATAAGGCCACTGTTAAGCGTATTTGTACTCAGGAAAAAAAAATTCTTTAATACACCGGGAGCGGTGAGCATTTCATGGAGCGTATTGCAAATTGGCTAATTTAAGATGACTTTTTGATGTGTGATACACGCAGAGATTTATAAGGAGTGTTCTTGATTGACTGTCAATTGAACTTGCTACTGATCATCGAGTGCTACTTTGCATCTGTTGGATCGAGTTATCACTGTCTGGAAAGATACATTGTATAATTACATCAATTGATTAACTGTGTAGCTGCAGCTGCTACATTGTATCTGCCTTATATTGAAGATCACTGAGAACAGGAACAATTGAATGCACATTTGCATTGATAATTGTAGTTCTACATAATTATTTTTACAGTTGTTATATTTATTGTTGTTTTTTTATTATATTTTATATTTTGTATTATTTAAAATTATTTAGGAAAGTACAAGGGCCCTATACATTCCCTATTTAATCTATTATTATTCTATATTAATAAATATTAATTATTATTTTAAACCAAATATCTTTGACCTTTGAGCCCCATTTTCTTTCAACACTGTCACTTTAAGCATTAAAAACTCTGGGATGCTTTTACCGATTATTCTGATTCCGAGATTATTATTTTGTGACGTATTCTACTTCATGATAGTGGTAAATTTCTATCATTACTTGCATCCTTTCTTGGTGAAAAATCCCAAAATTTCATGAAAATTTAGAAAATTTTGTATTTTTCTAACTTTGAAACTCTCTGCTTGTAAGGAAAATGGATATTGCAAATACATTATATATTGATTCACATATACGATATGTCTACTTTATATTTGCATCATGAAGTTGACATGTTTTTACTTTTGGAAGGAGTGTGGGGTGTCTCTGGCAGGAGGCTTCCCCAAAAATGCCGACAGTGCTGGAACGCTTCACTGGTACTGGTGAAATAGAACTGCAGACTGCAGTACTAAAATCCAATAGGTATTTATTAGCTATGAAAAAGGTAACAGAAAACAAAAAACAGGGGGGGGGGGTTAGCAATCTTGTACGGACTACGCGTTTCGAAAGGTATCCCTTTCTTCCTCAGGTCTCTGTTTTTACTTTTGGAAGACATCAGAGGGCTTCAAAGTTCAGCAGCAATGTTCTAATTTTTCATGGGCCAGTTCAGTTTTGAAGTGGATTTGAGGGGTCGTCTTATTAGATATACCCCATAAATGACCCCATTATAAAAACTGCACCCCCAAAGTATTCAAAATGACATTCAGAAAGTGTGTTAACCCTTTAGGTGTTTCACAGGAATAGCAGCAAGGTAAAGGAGAAAATTCTAAATTTTCATTTTTTACACTCGCATCTTCGTGTAGACCCAGTTTTAGAAATGTTACAAGGGGTAAAAGGAGAAAAAGCCCCCCAAAAATTGTAACCCAATTTCTCTCGAGTAAGGAAATACCTCATTTGTGGATGCCAAGTGCTCTGTGGGTGCACTACAAGGCTCAGAAGGGTAGGAGCAACAATGGGATTTTGGAGAGTGAGTTTTTCTGAAATGGTTTTTGGGGGGCATGTCACATTTAGGAAGCCCCTATGGTGCCAGAACAGCAGAAAAAAAACCACATGGCATACCATTTTGGAAACTACACCCCCCAAGGAACGTAACAAGGGGTCTGCTGAGACTAAACACCCCACAGGTGTTTGACAACTTTTAGTTAAAATCGGATGTGTACATAAATTTTTTTTTTCACTAAAATGTTTTCCCATAAATTTTACATTTTTACAAGGGGTTATAGGAGAAAATGCCCCCAAAATTTGTAACCCCATCTCTTCTGAGTATGGAAATACCCCATGTGTGGATGTCAAGTGCTCTGCTGGCGCACTACAATGCTCAGAAGAGAAGTCACATTTGGCTTTTGGAAAGCAAATTTTGCTGAAATTGTTTTTGCTTTATGCTCTTGGCAGCCAGGATGGTGATACCGAGATTGTGGAAATCACACACTGCTCCCACTATCTCATCCTGGCTCCGGGAGCTATCCCACCTACATAGAATGGAGGAACTACTGGCGGAGTCCCCGAAACAGATACATAGATTCTCCCTGACCTGGTCGCCCTGGATGGCCTTTACAACCTCTACAACCTATGCTCAAATATATTTAGCCGCTTAATCGCCGCAGCCCTTTAAACGTCCTCCCTACTAATATGCCTTTACCACATGTGGCCTTACGCCACATGTGGTAAAGTCTATAAAAGTCTATATTGAAAAAAAGTCTATATTGAAAAAAAGTTGGACGTGAAAATAAAAAATTTTATTTTTTCACTAGAATGCTGATGTTACCCCAAATTTTTTTCACAAGGGGTAATTGGACAAAAAGCCTCCCAAAATTTGTAACCCCATTTCTTCTGAGTATGGAAATACCCCATATGTGGATGTAAACTGCTCTGCAGGCGAACTACAATGCTCAGAAGAGGAGGAGCGCCATTGAGCGTTTGGTGAGAGAATTTGGTTGGAATAGAAGTGGGAGGCCATGTGTGTTTACAAAGCCCCCCGTGGTTCCAGAACAGTGGACCACCCCCCACATGTGACCCCATTTTGGAAACTACACCCCTCACAGAATTTAATAAGGGGTGCAGTGAACATTTACACCCTACTGGCATTTTACAGATCTTTGGAACAGTGGGCTGTGCAAATGAAAAATTTAATTTTTCATTTTCACGGACCACTGTTCCAAAAATCTGTCAGACACATGTGGGGCGTAAATGCTCACTGCACCCCTTATTACATTAAGTGAGGGGTGTAGTTTCCAAAATAGGGGGGGTCCACTGTTTTGGCACTTTCTCTTGCCAAAATCCCAATGGCGCTCCTTCTCTTCTGAGATTTGTAGTGCGCCAGCAGAGCACTTTACATCCACATATGGGGTATGTTCTTACTCAGAAGAAATGGGGTTACAAATTTGGGGGGGGGGGCTTTTTTCCTATTCTCCCTTGTGAAAATGAAAAATGTAGGGTAACACCCTTTTAGTGAAAAAAATTTTTAAAAAATTTCACATCCAACTGTAACGAAAATTTGTGAAACACCTGTGGGGTGTTAAGGCTCACTATACCCCTTATTACATTCCGTGAGAGGTGTAGTTTCCAACATTGGGTCACATGTGGGTATTTATTGTTTTGCGTTTATGTCAGAACCGCTGTAAAATCAGCCACTCCTGTGCAAATCACCAATTTAGGCCTCAAATGTACATAGTGCACTCTCACTTCTAAGCCTTGTTGTGCGCCCGCAGAGAAATTTACGCCCACATATGGGGTATTTCTGTACTCAGGAGAAATTGTGTTACAAATTTTTTTTTTCCCTTTTACCGCTTGTGAAAATTAAAAGTATGGGGCAACACCAGCATGTTGGTGTAAAAATTTTTTGTTTTACACTAACATGCTGGTGTAGACCCCAACTTTTCCTTTTCATAAGGGGTAAAAGGAGAAAAAGGCCCCCCAAAATTTGTAATGCAATTTCTCCCTAGTATGGAGATACCCCATATGTGGCCCTAAACTCTTTCCTTGAAATACTACAGGGCTCTGAAGTGAGAGAGCGCCATGCGCATTTGAGGACTAAATTGGGGATTTGACAAAAATACCCTACGGCAGTGTTTCCCATACAGGGTGTCTCCAGCTGTTGCAAAACTCCCGGCATGCCTTGACAGTCAGTGGCTCTCCGGCAATAGTGTGAGTTGTTGTTTTTCAACAGCTGGAGGCTCCGTTTTGGAAACGGTGCCGTACAAAATTATTTTTTTTATTGGGGAGGCGGGGGGGTACTGTGTAGGGATATGTAGTGTTTTACTTTTTATTTTTTGAAGTGTAGTGTTTTTAGGATACATTCACACGGGCGCAGGTTTACAGTGAGTTTCATTGCTGGAAGTTTGAGCTGCGGCGGAAAATTTGCTGCATCTCACACTTTCAGCAGAACTTGCTGTTAACCCGCCCGTGTGAATGTACCCTGTACATTTTGTGGAGTAAGCCATACTCGGATTTCTTAACAAATTAATTTTAGCAGTTCCACGCCTAGGCAAACCATGTGAAGAACAGCTTGACACCGCCGTGCCCTACACACATGGTACGATGAAGGGCCACCGAAATTTGGACGTGCAGTGGAGGCCGAGGACACGGTGGAGGATGAGGAGGCGGAGTCGCACACTGTCACAGGACCAACTGCCTGAGAGCGAGAGCATGGAGGAGGAAGCATTGTGACCTGTCCAAGTTGCTGTTGTGGCTGTGCAGGAACCACATTTACCCAGTGTGCTATAAAAGACAAGTATGGTCCCTGCCCGTAGTTAAAGCTCCACACGTCGGAGCTGCCGTGCACTTTTGAACACACCGACAGGCTCAAGGACTGGCCCACCTTCTCTTGTACAAACTTATGCTGGTACTGCATGTTGGCGGAATGGCTGACTAAAAGCGGGAGAAGCAGGAGCATCTGGAGCGACAGAAGGAGGGTTTGACACACAGCTCCGGCTGAGGTGCTGGAGCTTTGGCTGGATGAAGGAAGGAGCGGATGGCCACTGGGTGATGCAGCAGCCTGGACCACTACATCAAAACCACGGTTCTCCCAGGCCACTTTATGGTGGCGAAGTATGTATTGATGCAGGGCCATGGTGCTGACATTGGGACCCTGGCCACGCTTCACCTTCTGCTGACATATCTTGCATGTGACTATGTGAACCTCCTCCCCTCCTCCGGATGCCTGATGAAAAACTGCCACACTGCCGAGTAGCTGATTTTCCCACCTACAGTCCGCAGTAATTGACTGCTACTGGCGCCGTCTCTACCTCCCGGAAAGTTAGGCTGCCGCGAAGCAGGTGGTCTCCCCCGGGCACGTTTGACTCCAGAATTTCTACTCCTGCCACCATGCTGACTGCCAACCGTGCAACCACCTTGCTGGCTCAGCTGCTGCCTCAAGGGCAACCTGCAACTCTCTTCTCCTGATGATGATGAAGCTTCTTCTGCACCCGGCTCCCAATTGCGATCGGCTTCAACATCATCAACAGGTGTCTGCATGTCACTGATGTCCACCTCAGGTTCCCCAACACTGTCTGCTTCAGGACCCTGAACCCTGGCAACACCGCCTCCCACGTCACTCTCTGCTTCACTACTTGGCCGCCTAGTGGAGCAAGCGGCGCATGTCTCCTCCCCTTCTTGGCTGGGCAGTATCTGCTGACTGTCCTCTATTAGATCGTCCTCAGTGAATAGTGGAGCTTAACCCACAGCATAAGATACTTCTCTAGGAGAGGGAACAGCATAGGACAAAGGATATGGGAGGACAGGGACTGCTCCCGGGCCATGCCAACTGAGGGTTGTGTCTGAGGAACCCACCGACAGTTGATGAAGTGGATGAGCGTGTTAACCAATAGATGACGGCAGATGGGTTGCTGGTCGAGACACGACCAATGGCTGATAACGGGAGCACAGGCCTCTCGCTGCGACTCCTGCTGCCACACGCCCCTAGTCTGCTGACAACTCTGCCTGAAGTATTTAGGCTTCTGCCACTCCTCTGTGCACATCCTGGCACTTCTCTGCCTGACATACTTAGTGCGTATATTAGGGTATTACAATATGCTTCAGTACTCTTTAAACAGTATTTGTCTAGAACAGCAGCAGGTGATTACTTTTGGCTGTCCTTTCACAGTATGCAGGCCCTTGACAGATTAACAGGTATAAAATGGTACACTACTTGGATGTACGTATGCAGTATGCACTGATGAGGGCAGAAAAATGCGCAACAATACGCAGAATTTTTTTTATATTTTTGTAAAACACCAGCCGGTGAGTACTATTGTTTGGACTTTCACAGTATTTAGGCCCTTGACAGATTAACAGGCACAAAATGGTACACTACTTGGATGTATGTATGCGGTATGCACTGATGAGGGCAGAAAAATGTGCAACAATACGCAGAACAAAATCTGTATTTTTGTAAAACACCAGCCGGTGAGTACTATTGTTTGGACTTTCACAGAATGTAGGCCCTTGACAGATTAACAGGTACAAAATGGTACACTACTTGGATGTACGTATGCGGTAAGCACTGATGAGGGCAGAAAAATGCGCAACAATACGCAGTAAAAAATCAGTATTTTTGTAAAATACCAGCTGGTGAGTACTATTGTTTGGACTTTCACAGTATGTTGGCCCTTGACAGATTAACAGGTACAAAATGGTACACTACTTGGATGTACGTAAGCGGTATGCACTGATGAGGGCAGAAAAATTTAGTACAATGAGCAGAAAAACTCTGTAATTTTTGTAAAACACCAGCCGGTGAGTACTATTGTTTGGACTTTCACAGTATGTAGGCCCTTGACAGATTAACAGGTACCAAATGGTACACTACTTGGATGTACGTATGCGGTATCCACTGATAAGGGCAGAAAAATGCAGTACAATGAGCAGAAAACCTCTGCAATTTTTGTAAAACACCAACCGGTGAGTACTATTGTTTGGACTTTCACAGTATGTAGGCCCTTGACAGATTAACAGGTATAAAATGGTACACTACTTGGATGTACGTATGCAGTATGCACTGATGGGGGCAGAAAAATGCACAACAATACACAGAAGAAAAATCTGTATTTTTGTAAAACACCAGCTGGTGAGTACTATTGTTTGGACTTTCACAGTATGTAGGCCCTTGACAGATTGACAGGTATAAAATGGTACACAACATGTATGTAGGTATGCGGTATGCACTGATGAGGGCAGAAACATGCACTACAAAGAGCCTAAAAACTCTGTAATTTTTGTAAAACACCAGCCGGTGAGTACTATTGTTTGGACTTTCACAGTTTTTAGGCCCTTGACAGATTAACAGGCACAAAATGGTACACTACTTGGATGTACGTATGCAGTATGCACTGATGAGGGCAGAAAAATGCACAACAATACGCAGAAAAAAATCTGTAATTTTGTAAAACACCAGCCGGTGAGTACTATTGTTTGGACTTTCACAGTATTTAGGCCCTTGACAGATTAACAGGCACAAAATGGTACACTACTTGGATGTACGTATGCAGTATGCACTGATGAGGGCAGAAAAATGCGCAACAATACGCAGAACAAAATCTGTATTTTTGTAAAACACCAGCCGGTGAGTACAATTGTTTGGACTTTCACAGTATGTAGGCCCTTGACAGATTAACAGGTACAAAATGGTACACTACCTGGATGTACGTATGCGGTATGCACTGATGAGGGCAGAAAAATGCGCAACAATACGCAGAAAAAAATCTGTATTTTTATAAAACACCAGCTGGTGGAGAGCGCTCGCGGCGTTCTCCTCTCTGCAGCGCCCCGGTCAGACCCGCTGACCGGGAGCGCTGCACTGACACTGCCGGCGGGGATGCGATTCGCATAGCGGGACGCGCCCGCTCGCGGATCGCATCCCAATCTGCTTACCTGTTCCGGTCCCCGGCTGTCACGTCCTGGTGCGCGCGGCTCCGCTCTCTAGGGCGCGCGCGCGCCAGCTCTCTAAGATTTAAAGGGCCAGTGCATCGCTAATTGGTGCCTGGCCCAATCAGTCTAATTAGCTCACCTGCTCCAGGCCTATATTACCTCACTTCCCCTTCCCTGCATTGCCGGATCTTGTTGCCTTGTGCCTAGTGAAAGCATTCCTGTGATTGCCTTACCAGTGTTATCAGACCTTCTGCCGTTACCCTTGACTACGAACCTTGCTGCCTGCCTTGACCTTCTGCTACGTCTGACCTCGCCTCTGTCTAGTCCTCCTGTCCCACGCCACTCTCAGCAGTCAGCGAGGTTGAGCCGTTACCGGTGGATACAACCTGGTTGCTACCGCCGCAGCAAGACCATCCCGCTTTGCGGCAGGCTCTGGTGAATACCAGTAGCAACTTAGAACCGGTCCACCGGTACGGTCCACGCCAATCCCTCGCTGACACAGAGGATCCACATCAAGCCTGCCGAATCCTAACAGTAGATCCGGCCATGGATCCCGCTGAGGTACCGCTGCCAAGTCTCGCTGACCTATCCACGGTGGTCGCCCAGCAATCCCAACAGATCGCCCAACAAGGACAGCAGCTGTCGCAGTTGACCGCCATGCTACAGCAACTTCTGCCACAGCTTCAGCAACCATCTCCTCCGCCAGCTCCTGCACCTCCTCCGCAGCGAGTGGCCACTCCTAGCCTCCGCTTGTCCCTACCGGACAAATTTGATGGGGACTCTAAACTCTGCCGTGGTTTCCTGTCTCAATGTTCCCTACACTTGGAGATGTTGTCGGACCAATTTCCTACAGAACGGTCTAAGGTGGCTTTCGTAGTTAGTCTTCTGTCTGGAAAGGCCTTGTCATGGGCCACACCACTCTGGGACCGCGATGATCCTGCCACAGCCACTGTCCAGTCCTTCTTCGCTGAAGTCCGTAGTGTCTTCGAGGAGCCAGCCCGGGCCTCCTCTGCCGAGTCTGCTTTGCTGAACCTAGTCCAAGGAAGTTCTTCTGTAGGTGAATACGCCATCCAGTTTCGTACCCTCGCCTCTGAGCTAGTCTGGAACAACGAGGCTCTCTGCGCGAGCTTCAAGAAAGGCTTATCCAGCAACATCAAAGATGTACTGGCCGCACGAGAAATTCCTGCTAACCTGTCTGAACTTATCCATTTGGCCACCCGCATCGACATGCGTTTTTCTGAAAGACACCAGGAGCTCTGCCAGGAAAAGGACCTTGATCTCTGGGCACCTCTCTCCCAGTATCCTTTGCAATCTACCCCTGTGCCTCCCGCCGAGGAGGCTATGCAAGTGGATCGGTCTCGCCTGACCCATGAAGAGAGGTCTCATCGCAGAGATAAAAATTTATGCCTGTACTGCGCTAGTACCGAACATTTCCTAGTGGACTGCCCTATTCGTCCTCCACGTCTGGGAAACGCAAGCACACACCCAGCTCACGTGGGTGTGGTGTCTCTTGGTGTGAAGTCTGCTTCTCCCCGTCTCACTGTGCCCGTGCGGATTACTCCTTCTGCCAACTCCTCCTTTTCAGCTGTGGCCTTCTTGGACTCTGGTTCTGCAGGAAATTTTATTTTGGCCTCTTTCGTTAATAGGTTCAGCATCCCAGTGCCCTGTCTCGTCAAGCCGCTCTACATTTCTTCTGTCAACGGAGTAAAATTGGACTGCACTGTGCGTTACCGCACAGAACCCCTGCTTATGAGCATTGGACTGCATCACGAAAAAATTAAATTTTTTGTTCTGCCCAACTGCACCTCTGAAGTCCTCCTCGGTCTGCCATGGCTCCAACGTCATTCTCCTACCCTTGACTGGACCACCGGGGAGATCAAAAATTGGGGTCCTTCTTGTCACAAACGATGCCTCACATCTGCTCCCACTTGTCTAACTCCTGAGTTTCCACCCATACCTGCCCCTCCCAAGGCTTACCAGGATATTTTCGGCAAAAAGCAAGCCGAGATTTTGCCTCCTCATAGCCCCCTTCCTGGTAACACTCTGCCCCGTGGCAAGCTTCACCCTCTGCCCCCCCTCCCCATTCCCGCTTCTTCTGGATCACCTGCCGTTGATGAAGTTACCCAGGATTTCGCTATCATCCGGAAGGAAACTCTAGAGTCGTTCCCAATGGCCTCGTCTCGTATGAAGGGACAAGCAGACAAAAAGAGGAGGAGACCTAAGGGGGGGGGGTACTGTTACGCCGAGCGCTCCGGGTTCCTGCTCCTCCCCGGAGCGCTCGCGGCGTTCTCCTCTCTGCAGTACCCCGGTCAGACCCGCTGACCGGGAGCGCTGCACTGACACTGCCGGCGGGGAAGCGATTCGCATAGCGGGACACGCCCGCTCGCGGATCGCATCCCAAACTGCTTACCTATTCCGGTCCCCGGCTGTCACGTCCTGGCGCGCGTGGCTCCGCTCTCTAGGGCGCGCGCCAGCTCTCTAAGATTTAAAGGGCCAGTGCACCGCTAATTGGTGCCTGGCCCAATCAGTCTAATTAGCTCACCTGCTCCAGGCCTATATTACCTCACTTCCCCTTCCCTGCATTGCCGGATCTTGTTGCCTTGTGCCTAGTGAAAGTGTTCCTGTGATTGCCTTACCAGTGTTTCCAGACCTTCTGCCGTTACCCTTGACTACGAACCTTGCCGCCTGCCTTGACCTTCTGCTACGTCTGACCTCGCCTCTGTCTAGTCCTCCTGTCCCACGCCACTCTCAGCAGTCAGCGAGGTTGAGCCGTTACCGGTGGATACGACCTGGTTGCTACCGCCACAGCAAGACCATCCCGCTTTGCGGCGGGCTCTGGTGAATACCAGTAGCAACTTAGAACCGGTCCACCGGTACGGTCCACGCCAATCCCTCGCTGACACAGAGGATCCACATCCAGCCTGCCGAATCCTAACACTGGTGAGTACTATTGTTTGGACTTTCACAGTATGTGGGCCTTTGACAGATTAACAAGTACAAAATGGTACACTACTTGAATGTACGTATGCGGTATGCACTGATGAGGGCAGAAAAATGTGCAACAATACGCAGAAAAAATCTGTATTTTTCTAAAACACCAGCCTGTGAGTACTATTGTTTGGACTTTCACAGTATGTAGGCCCTTGACAGATTAACAGGTACCAAATGGTACACTACTTGGATGTACGTATGCGGTATGCACTGATAAGGGCAGAAAAATGCGCTACAATGAGCCTAAAATCTCTGTAATTTTTGTAAAACACCAGCCGGTGAGTACTATTGTTTGGACTTTCACAGTATGTAGGCCCTTGACAGATTAACAGGTACAAAATGGTACACTACTTGGATGTACGTATGCGTTATGCACTGATGAGGGCAGAAAAATGCGCAACAATACGCAGAACAAAATCTGTATTTTTGTAAAACACCAGCCTGTGAGTACTATTGTTTGGACTGTCACAGTATGTAGGCCCTTGACAGATTAACAGGTACCAAATGGTACACTACTTGGATGTACGTATGCGGTATGCACTGATGAGGGCAGAAAAATGCACTACAATGAGCAGAAAATCTCTGTAATTTTTGTACAACATCAGCCGGTGAGTACTATTGTTTGGACTTTGACAGTATGTAGGCCCTTGACAGATTAACAGTTATAAAATTTTACACTACTTGGATGTACGTATGCGGTATGCACTGATGAGGGCAGAAAAATGCGCTACAATGAGCCTAAAAACTCTGTAATTTTTGTAAAACACCAGTTGGTGAGTACTACTGTTTGGACTTTCACAGTATGTAGGCCCTTGACAGATTAACAGGTACAAAATGGTACACTACTTGGATGTACATATGCGGTATTCACTGATGAAGGCAGAAAAATGCGCAACAATACGCAGAAAAAAATCTGTATTTTTGTAAAACACCAGCAGGTAATCACTTTTGCCAGGACTTTCCCTGTATCTAGACTTGTAACAGATACAAAATAGTAGACTGCTGTGATGTAGGCATGTGGTATGCACGTATGAGGGCAGACAAATGCACTACAGTCCGCTGAAAAAGAACGTATTTGTGAACAGCAGCAGGACACAACAGTGCAGCACCACAAGAAAAAAAAAAAAAAAACAGGCATTAAACCCTAAATTGCACTCACAGAATGTTTAGAATGGTGTGCACTGGTTTTTACACAGTCTACACACATTTCTGAGCAGCAGATGATTTGTGGAGCAATAAGGTGCAAATAAGGTGATAAGATGGTTCATAAAGTTCAGGCAGCTTGTTGTTCTGTATGATTCAACGAAAATCTATCTGCCCCTCTCTGATGAAATGCTCAATTACCTGAATAGGAGGTTTATGTCGTAAGATCCTTCTCAGTGAGAACACCAAAGCACTGCACTTCGGTCTGTCCACAATGCTGATGTGACTAGCAGTTGCAGTGTAACGCTGTGGTATGAGCTATTCACACACAGACGCACAGCCCGTCTTCTCTCTCTGAGTGCATAGATGAAATTAAGAGAGGCAAGATGGCTGCTGATTATATAGGGCTGTGACATCTCAGGGGTCAACGAATGCTGATAGGCTGCATCTCGCATGTGATTCAGGGTCAGGCTGCCTACCTTCATTCCCGCCGTAGTTTCCCGCCCTCCCATAATCCCCTGCCCCATGTACTGACATGTAGATCCGCTATTTTAGGTATCCTTAACCAGGAACGCTGTAAAATGGAATTTAATTAAGCGATTTGCGCGATAGAATTGCGGTGATATTCGCATTCGTTGCAAATCGAAAATTTCATGAAATTCGTAACAAATTCGGGTTCGTCAGCTTCGATTTTCTCATATTTAAATGTATGTAAAATAAATGTATGACTCCATATCAGCATGGATTTATGAGGGATCGGTCCTGTCAAACTAACCTGATCAGCTTTTATGAGGAGGTGAGCTCCACACTGGACCGGGGGGAATCGCTGGATGTAGTATATCTGGATTTTTCCAAAGAATTTCATACAGTGCCACATAAAAGGTTGATGCATAAAATGAGAATGCTTGGACTGAGGGAAAATGTGTGCAAGTGGGTAAGTAACTGGCTCAGTGATAGGAAACAGAGGGTGGTTATTAATAGTACTTATTATGATTGGGTGACTGTTACTAGTGGGGCATAACATGGGTCAGTCTTGGGTCCTGTTCTATTTAATATATTCATTAATGACCTTGTAGAGGGGTTGAATGATAAAGTAGCAATCTTTGCAGATGATACTAAACTCTGTAAAGCTGTAAACACAATAGAGGACAGTGCACTGTTACAAACGGATCTGGATAGATTGGAGGTTTGGGCTGGGAAGTGGCAGATGAGGCAAATAAAATCATGGGGTGCATCAATAGGGACATAGATGCCCACGACAAGGTAATAATTCTACCGCTGTACAAATCACTAGTCAGACCACACATGGAATACTGTGTACAGTACTGGGCACCAGAGTACAAAAAAGATATAGTGGCACTGGAGAGGGTTCAAAGACGGGAAACCAGAGTAATACGGGGATGGGAGGACTACAGTACCCAGAAATATGATCAGAATTGGGGTTATTTTGTTCAGAAAAAAGAAGGCTTAGGGGCGACCTAATAACTATCTATAAATATATCAGGGGGCAGTATAGAGATCTCTCCCATGATCTATTTATACCCAGGACTGTATCTATAAAAAGGGGGCATCCTCTACGTTTAGAGGAAAGAAGGTTTCTACACCAGCACAGACGGGGGTGTCACGATTCGGCTGGCAGGAGGTGGATCCTCTGTGCCAGAGAGGGATTGGCGTGGACCGTGCTAGTGGACCGGTTCTAAGTTACTATTGGTATTCACCAGAGCCCACCGCAAAGCGGGATGGTCTTGCAGCGGTGGTAGTAACCAGGTCGTATCCACTAGCAACGGCTCAACCTCTCTGACTGCTGAAGATAGGCGCGGTACAAGGGAGTAGACAAGAGCAAGGTCGGACGTAGCAGAAGGTCGGGGCAGGCAGCAAGGATCGTAGTCAGAGGCAACGGCAGGAGGTCTGGAACACAGGCTAGGAACACACAAGGAAACGCTTTCACTGGCACAATGGCAACAAGATCCGGCGAGGGAGTGCAGGGGAAGTGAGGTATACATAGGGAGTGCACAGGTGAACACACTAATTAGACCAACTGCGCCAATCAGCGGCGCAGTGGCCCTTTAAATCGCAGAGACCCGGCGCGCGCGCGCCCTAGGGAGCGGGGCCGCGCGCGCCAGGACAGGACCGACGGAGAGCGAGTCAGGTACGGGAGCCGGGGTGCGCATCGCGAGCGGGCGCCACCCGCATCGCGAATCGCATCCCGGCTGGGCGCGGTATCGCAGCGCACCCGGTCAGTAGATCTGACCGGGGCGCTGCAGTAGCGAGGATATTGCGAGCGCTCCGGGGAGGAGCGGGGACCCGGAGCGCTCGGCGTAACAGTACCCCCCCCCTTGGGTCTCCCCCTCTTCTTGGAGCCTGAGAACCTGAGGACCAGACTTTTGTCTAGGATGTTGTCCTCAGGTTCCCAGGATCTCTCTTCAGGACCACAGCCCTCCCAATCAACCCAAAAATTTTTTTTCCCTCTGACCGTCTTGGAGGCCAGTATCTCCTTCACGGAGAAGATGTCAGAAGAACCGGAAACAGGAGTGGGAGAAACAAGTTTGGGAGAGAAACGGTTGATGATGAGTGGTTTAAGGAGAGAGACATGAAAGGCATTGGGAATACGAAGAGAAGGAGGAAGAAGAAGTTTGTAAGAGACAGGATTAATTTGGCACAAGACTTTGAAAGGACCAAGATAGCGTGGTCCCAGTTTGTAACTGGGGACACGAAAGCGAACATATTTAGCGGAGAGCCATACCTTGTCTCCGGGAGCAAAAATGGGGGGAGCTCTTCTTTTCTTATCGGCAAACTTTTTCATGCGAGATGAAGCCTGTAAAAGAGAATTTTGGGTCTCTTTCCATATGGTGGAAAGATCACGAGTCACTTCATCCACAGCGGGCAAACCAGAGGGCAAGGGAATAGGGAGGGGGGGAAGAGGGTGACGGCCGTACACCACGAAAAATGGGGATTTAGCAGAAGATTCAGAGACTCTGAAGTTGTACGAGAATTCGGCCCATGGTAGAAGATCTGCCCAGTCATCCTGGCGGGAGGAAACAAAATGCCGTAAATAGTCACCCAGGACCTGGTTAATTCTTTCTACTTGCCCATTGGATTGAGGATGATAAGCAGAAGAGAAGTTTAATTTAATCTTGAGTTGTTTACAGAGAGCCCTCCAGAATTTTGACACGAATTGGACGCCTCTATCCGAGACGATCTGCGTGGGCAAACCGTGAAGACGAAAAATGTGTACAAAAAATTGTTTTGCCAACTGTGGCGCTGAAGAAAGACCAGGAAGAGGAATAAAATGTGCCATCTTGGAAAATCGATCAACGACCACCCAAACAACAGTGTTGCCACGGGATGGGGGTAGGTCTGTAATAAAGTCCATACCAATCAGAGACCAAGGCTGTTCGGGGACAGGCAGAGGATGAAGGAGACCAGCAGGCTTCTGGCGAGGAGTCTTATCCCGGGCACAGACAGTACAGGCCCGCACAAAATGAACAACATCCGTCTCCAGAGTCGGCCACCAATAGAAACGAGAGATGAGTTGCAAGGACTTTTTGATGCCCGCATGGCCTGCGAGGTGGGAGGAGTGACCCCATTTGAGAATCCCGAGACATTGGCGTGGAGAAACGAAGGACTTCCCTGGAGGAGTTTGCCTGATGGAGGCTGGAGAAGTGGAGATCAGACAGTCAGGAGGAATGATGTGTTGCGGAGAGACCTCTACTTCCGAGGCATCCGAGGAACGAGAGAGAGCATCGGCCCTAATGTTCTTGTCGGCAGGGCGAAAATGAATTTCAAAGTTAAAACGGGCAAAGAACAACGACCACCTGGCCTGGCGAGGATTCAGCCGTTGGGCAGACTGGAGATAGGAGAGATTCTTGTGATCGGTGTAAATGATAACTGGAAATTTTGATCCCTCCAGCAGATGCCTCCATTCCTCAAGTGCCAATTTAATGGCCAGTAGTTCTCGATCCCCGATGGAGTAGTTCCTCTCCGCCGGAGAGAAGGTCCTAGAAAAAAAACCACAAGTAACAGCATGCCCGGAAGAATCTTTTTGTAGAAGGACCGCTCCAGCTACCACTGAGGAGGCATCAACCTCCAATAGGAAGGGTTTAGATGGGTCAGGTCTGGAGAGCACGGGAGCAGAAGAAAAGGCAGACTTGAGCCGTTTAAATGCGTCTTCCGCTTGGGGAGACCAGGACTTAGGATTGGCATTCTTCTTGGTTAAAGCCACGATAGGAGCCACAATAGTGGAAAAATGTGGAATAAATTGTCTGTAATAATTGGCGAACCCCAAAAAACGTTGGATAGCACGGAGTCCGGAGTGGCGTGGCCAATCTAAGACGGCAGAGAGTTTATCTGGGTCCATTTGTAGTCCCTGGCCAGAGACCAAGTATCCTAGGAAAGGAAGAGATTGACATTCAAACAGACATTTCTCCATTTTGGCATAAAGTTGATTGTCTCGAAGTCTCTGAAGAACCATGCGGACATGCTGGCGATGTTCTTCTAAGTTGGCAGAAAAAATCAGAATATCGTCCAGATACACAACAACACAGGAATATAAGAGATCACGAAAAATTTCATTAACAAAGTCTTGGAAGACGGCAGGGGCGTTGCACAGGCCAAAGGGCATGACCAGATACTCAAAGTGTCCATCTCTGGTGTTAAATGCAGTTTTCCATTCGTCCCCCTCCCTGATGCGGATGAGATTATAAGCACCTCTTAAGTCCAGTTTCGTAAAGATGTGGGCACCTTGAAGGCGATCAAAGAGTTCTGAGATAAGAGGTAGGGGGTTGCGGTTCTTTACCGTGATTTTATTAAGTCTGCGGTAATCAATGCAAGGACGTAGGGAGCCATCTTTTTTGGACACAAAGAAAAATCCAGCTCCGGCAGGAGAGGAGGATTTGCGGATAAACCCCTTTTTTAAATTTTCCTGGATGTATTCAGACATAGCAAGAGTCTCTGGGGCGGACAGAGGATAAATTCTGCCCCGGGGTGGAGTAGTGCCCGGGAGGAGGTCAATAGGACAGTCATAAGGCCTGTGAGGAGGTAAAGTCTCAGCTTGCTTTTTGCAAAATACGTCAGCATAGTCCATATAAGCCTTAGGGAGACCGGTTACAGGGGGAACCACAGGGTCACGGCAGGGAGTACTGGTAACCGGTTTAAGACAGTCCTTGAAACAAGAAGTACCCCAGCTCTTGATCTCTCCTGTGGACCAATCAAGGGTTGGGGAATGGCGTTGAAGCCACGGTAGTCCAAGGAGAATTTCGGAAGTGCAATTGGAGAGGACCAAAAACTCAATTTTTTCATGATGAGGTCCGATGCACATTAGGAGGGGCTCCGTGCGGTAACGCACGGTACAGTCCAATCTTTCATTGTTAACACAATTGATGTAGAGGGGTCTGGCGAGACTGGTCACCGGGATGTTGAACCTGTTGATGAGAGAGGCCAAAATAAAATTTCCTGCAGATCCGGAATCCAAGAAGGCCATAGTAGAGAAGGAGAAGGTAGAGGCAGATATCCGCACAGGCACAGTAAGGCGTGGAGAAGCAGAGTTGACATCAAGAACTGTCTCACCTTTGTGCGGAGTCAGCGTACGTCTTTCCAGGCGGGGAGGACGGATAGGACAATCCTTCAGGAAGTGTTCGGTACCGGCACAGTACAGGCAAAGATTCTCCATGCGGCGTCGTGTCCTCTCTTGAGGTGTCAAGCGAGACCGGTCAACTTGCATAGCCTCCACGGCGGGAGGCACAGGAACGGATTGCAGAGGACCAGAGGAGAGAGGAGCCGGGGAGAAAAAACGCCTCGTGCGAACAAAGTCCATATCCTGGCGGAGCTCCTGACGCCTTTCGGAAAAACGCATGTCAATGCGAGTGGCTAGATGAATGAGTTCATGCAGATTAGCAGGAATTTCTCGTGCAGCCAGAACATCTTTAATGTTGCTGGATAGGCCTTTTTTAAAGGTCGCGCAGAGGGCCTCATTATTCCAGGATAATTCGGAAGCAAGAGTACGGAATTGGATGGCGTACTCGCCAACGGAAGAATTACCCTGGACCAGGTTCAGCAGGGCAGTCTCAGCAGAAGAGGCTCGGGCAGGTTCCTCAAAGACACTTCGAATTTCCGAGAAGAAGGAGTGTACAGAGGCAGTGACGGGGTCATTGCGGTCCCAGAGCGGTGTGGCCCATGACAGAGCTTTCCCAGACAGAAGGCTGACTACGAAAGCCACCTTAGACCTTTCAGTAGGAAACTGGTCCGATATCATCTCCAAGTGCAGGGAACATTGTGAAAGAAAACCACGGCAAAACTTAGAGTCCCCATCAAATTTATCCGGCAAGGATAGTCGTAGGCCGGAAGCGGCCACTCGCTGCGGAGGAGGTGCAGGAGCTGGCGGAGGAGATGATTGCTGAAGCTGTGGTAGTAGCTGCTGTAGCATCACGGTCAGTTGAGACAGCTGGTGGCCTTGTTGCGCTATCTGTTGCGACTGCTGGGCGACCACCGTGGTGAGGTCGGCGACAACTGGCAGTGGAACTTCAGCGGGATCCATGGCCGGATCTACTGTCACGATTCGGCTGGCAGGAGGTGGATCCTCTGTGCCAGAGAGGGATTGGCGTGGACCGTGCTAGTGGACCGGTTCTAAGTTACTACTGGTATTCACCAGAGCCCGCCGCAAAGCGGGATGGTCTTGCAGCGGCGGTAGTAACCAGGTCGTATCCACTAGCAACGGCTCAACCTCTCTGACTGCTGAAGATAGGCGCGGTACAAGGGAGTAGACAAGAGCAAGGTCGGACGTAGCAGAAGGTCGGGGCAGGCAGCAAGGATCGTAGTCAGAGGCAACGGCAGGAGGTCTGGAACACAGGCTAGGAACACACAAGGAAACGCTTTCACTGGCACAATGGCAACAAGATCCGGCGAGGGAGTGCAGGGGAAGTGAGGTATACATAGGGAGTGCACAGGTGAACACACTAATTAGACCAACTGCGCCAATCAGCGGCGCAGTGGCCCTTTAAATCGCAGAGACCCGGCGCGCGCGCCCTAGGGAGCGGGGCCGCGCGCGCCAGGACAGGACCGACGGAGAGCGAGTCAGGTACGGGAGCCGGGGTGCGCATCGCGAGCGGGCACCACCCGCATCGCGAATCGCATCCCGGCTGGGGGCGGTATCGCAGCGCACCCGGTCAGTAGATCTGACCGGGGCGCTGCAGTAGCGAGGATGTTGCGAGCGCTCCGGGGAGGAGCGGGGACCCGGAGCGCTCGGCGTAACAGGGGGTTCTTTACTGTAAGAGCAGTGAGACTGTGGAATTCTCTGCCTGAGGAGGTGGTCATGGTGAACTCTGTAAAATAATTTAAAAGGGTTCTGGAGGCATTTTTGGAGAATAATAACATTACAGGTTATGGATTTTAGATCTATAGGGACAGAACGTTGATCCAGGGATTTATTCTGACTGCCATATTTGGAATCAAGAAGGAATTTTTACCTCTAGTATGAGGGTTTTTTGATGGAATCTGGTCTTTTTTCAACCTTATGAACTATTTTACTGCTCTTTTAATGCACCTGCACTATGATGCCCTCGCTGATTGAAACCTCCGTGGAATGATGGGGTCTCATTCAGCTGACATGAATGTCGGAGGTCCCTTATCTCAGGAATTGTGTTGTATTAACATATGTATGTAATATGTATTTTTTTTTACAAACTTTTTTTTTATATAATGAGAAGTGCCTTTTTTCTACTTGACCCCCTGCCCCTCAAATTTCTGTGCATGTCCTTGGCTCTTGGAATAAAATAATGTTTTTTATCTTACAGATTATCTTGTTTTCTTATGTCTTAATAATATTATTAGGCTACTTTCACACTATGGTTCATAAATCCGTTATTAAACATCCGTTATTTTCAATTCTATACTGATTTAACGGACATTTTATAACGGATGAATAAAACTATTATAATAGAATAAATAGATTTCTAACGTCCGTTAATTAAATGGATAAATGTTTATCTGTTATTATCCGGTAATACCTTATTATTAACGTCCGTTATATTCACCTTTGTTTGACCTCTCCCTACCTGCACACCTTGCAACAGCTGAAGCTCCTCCTACCTGAAGTAGAGGGTATAAAAGGATGCCACAATGATCCTGCCGCAGTCTGCATTTCAGCAGGGATCGGTTGCTTTGCTTGCTATCAGACTATCAGGGGGCGGGGGGGTGGGTGCAGGAGGGTGCACTACTCTGCCTCCTGGAGGGGGGTGTGCAGGAGGGTGCACTACTCTGCCTCCTGGAGGGGGGGCGTGCAGGAGGGTGCACTACTCTGCCTCCTGGAGGAGGGGGGTGCAGAAGGGTGCACTGCTCTGGTTCTTTGGCTGTTAATAGAGTGCTGTTGAACTGCTATCAGGGGTGCTATCAGGCGGATGGCGGCAGATGAATACGGATACCCAGAACAGACTCCTACTGCTGCCTCCTGCTGTCTGACCAGGAAGTAGAGGGGGTGTGACAGCGGGTGTGAGCACTACTCAACTTTCCCATGTGACTTCAGGAGTGTGAAGTCTCTACTGAGCATGCTCAGTAGCACTAACAGACGTTAAATTAACAGACAATAACGGGTGTATTTTGTAACGTCCGTTACGCCATAGGCTTCAATGTTAATAATTAACGGACGTTCAATGATCCGTTAATTATAAATGGAAAAAAAATGCTGCATGTCCGTTCTATTCTTCCGTTATAACTAACGGACGTTAGTTTAACGGAACAAAAAAGGTACAAACGGAAGATTAAAAAATCCCATAGACTTTAATGGGATTTATTAACGGAAGTTTAAGGATCCGCTATGAAAGACTTTATAACGGAATTTCATAACGGATCTTTAAACGGAAGAACTTTATAGTGTGAAAGCAGCCTTATTTTTATGATGACTATATCCTCTTCTATGCCACAACTAGACCTTCTGCTTGCCTTAGTAACATAGTGCTAGCCATGGATAGCACTAGCATAACTAAAACTCTGAATTGCTATTTTTGACTAATGTGTCATTTCCTGTGGTGCCTGCAAAGTGGGTTATGTTGTCATGGCTAGCAGAAGATTCAGCTTCAGACTTATAGAGAACAATAGGGAATCTCACGATTTGCATTATTTAGTTCTGAAAACTTCTTGGGAAAAAGTGTGACACACGTGTATTGTTTTAATGTGTTAATATAAATAGAATATTCAAATCAGCTCATCACACCACAACAACATCTGCCGGGGCAAACCATCAGCCACTGTTTTTCTGTTGTAACAATTCCAGTATCCAAGTTTCTTGCCTCTATTTAGAAGTATTTAGCTGTCAAGAATCTTCACAAGTAGAACTGTCAATGTTGTTTTCTTGAAACTCTCTGGGGGAGATTTATCAAAGGATTTAGACTGGTTTTTCCTGTCTAAATTTGTCGCACAGAAAGTCGCAGTCTAAATATGTGCGACTTTTCTGCGACTTTTGCTGTTGAGGATTTTTAGAACATGATGCATGCAAGTCTATTTTAGACGGAAATGCATTGGAAAATGCATTGGTGCTGAATTTATCAAGTGCGACTTTTGTGCGACAAGTCGCATCTGCCCAAAATACGCTGAAATGTCAGACCATGTTGGGGCAGGTCTAAATGCAGTTTAAGCTGTAGACCCTGAAGTCTGAGCACAGAATTTATCAAGGGCTGTGAGACCTTTGATAAATTAGGAGCACAATAGACAGGAGACTACCACATACGCTGGTCTATAAGCATACCCAGAATAGACTAGATTAGTAAATGTCCCCCAAGGTCTTCTCTATGTTATCCACACCTTGGGTAATTTTATACACCATCCAGTGGGGAACCGAGTAGCAAAGTGTGCCCTATCTATTTACTCAGTGTAGAGTGAGAGGACGGGTTCCTAAGGCCTACATGACTAGACCAACAGTAAGCCCAGAGGTGCAAGCTCATTGGCCCTGCTTCCAGCCCTGTTTCCTGCCAGCTCCCGTCCACCACAGTAGTGCAATGTAAGTTCAGTTTTTGCTGAATGATTCAGTAAACTGGAATTTTTTTATTGGAAGTTTTAAGCATGAATGTTTCTGAGCCTCATAGGGAACCCAAATGATGCTTCTGAGGATATAACTACGCAGTATTTTCAGTTGAAGTTTTATGACCTAAGTTATTACATCTCATTAAATCCAGTTCAAGGACTTAAGTGGATAAATCAAGTTATAACCAGATGTTAACCAATAAAAACCTAGCAGCACAAATCAGATCAACCATGCCAAGTTGAAGAGAGGTTATTGTGCTTTCTCTATACAGTATACTCATAATAATGTATGATGATGACCAGGGTCCCCACCAGTAATTTGCAGACCACGTCATTTTAAGTATAGACAGCATTAATTTGTTCAACCCCACGGACCCCCCCCCCCCCCAAAAAAAAAAAAAAACACACACACACAAACACACAATAACTTGGCAATAACAATGGCAATATCTATTTTTTCCTAGTGTCACAATTTTTTGGGGTGTCCACCTGTTTCCTTGTGATTCCTTACTCTTGTTAACTCTTTGCACTCTGCGTTCCCATCCTGAGCCTCTACCATCTTGATGCTGGGGTATTGCATATAGGAAAACAGCCACGAATTACATAACAAAACAGTAAGGTACAGTATAGCACAAAAATCTGACAAATGCAATGTATATATAGGTCTGACCTACCCACAATGACACCTGTGGCCCACCCAAATCTTTGCCCTAGCAGCCATTGGGTACCTTTAGTTGGTGCAGATTGAATAGATGGGGCCCATGCAAAGCCCTGCTTCACAGAATGTCAGTGGGAGTAGGCTGAAACACTTAAAATGTAAGCAAATGGATATAATGGTCCTTTTTCTGTGAGTTCAGGGTTCCCTGTTGGTCGCATAAATCACCGTCGTATTAATATTTTCTACACATAGTATAGTCACAAGTAGTCATGAACACACAATTCAAGCCAAGATCTTCTGTAGACCAGAGACCCTTCAACTAATTTATAAGCCCCCCCCCCCCCATAGATCTTAAAGTTAATAAGACCCCAGACCAGGCACCTCATTTAATTAACTGTGCTGTCAGGAAGTAAAAAATGCAGGTATTTGTATGATGTAAAAATAGGCACTTGCTCAGATGCTAGACCTGTACAATCTGCAGTAATTTAACATAGGCAATCTAACATTGTAACATAGGCAGGGCCTTATACACACACACATATATATATATATATATATATATATATATATATATATATATTAGAGATGAGCGAACTTACAGTGAATTCGATTCGTCACAAACTTCTCGGCTCGGCAGCTTTCAGGTGCTCCGGTGTGCTGGAAAAGGTGGATACAGTCCTAGGAGACTCTTTCCTAGGAATGTATCCACCTTTTCCAGCCCACCGGAGCACCTGAAGGCTGAAATAATCTACTCAGGATAAGTCATCAACTGCCCAGCCGAGAAGTTTGTGACGAATCGAATTTACTGTAAGTTTGCTCATCTCTAATATATAAATATATATATATATATATATATATATATATAAATATGCATACAGAATATATATATATATTTTTTTATCAAAAAGTGCGCTAAGAGCCTCAATTTTTGACCAATGTGTGCTGCTGCAATCCTCTTTTTTTGTATACTCTCTCTCTCTCTCTCTCTCTCTCTCTCTCTCTCTCTCTCTCTATATATATATATATATATATATAAAAAAAAAAAAAAGAGATGAGCGAATCAAAGCAGATGTACCCGGATTTGCTACGAATTTCATGAAAATTAGATTTGCAACAAATGCGAATATCGCCGCGATTCTATCACAAGAATCGCTTCATTGAACTCCATTTTGTGCCGTCCAGGCTCCAGGGCATCTAAAATGGCGGATCCACATGTCAGTACATGGGGCAAGGAACACTGAGAAGACATGGCAGGAAGGCAGGTAGGCGGGATGACCTTGAATCACATGCAGGATGCAGCCTATCAGCAGCCAGTCACCCCTGTGATGTCACAACCCTATATAATCGGCAGCCATATTGCGGCTCATCACTTAATTCATTACACTGCAGAGGGATAGGACGGACAGCCTGTGTGTGTTACACAGAAAAGCTTATTGCAGCAGCGTTTCACCTCCTAGTCACAGTGAGCAGTGTTTTTTTTCACTAAAAAGGATTTTTACTGCAGCCATTAACCACCAAGTCACATTCTACAGCAGTGTATTACAGAGAGGGGCAGAGAGCTGTGTGTTGCCTCATACATTTCAACAAGCTGCCTCAACTTCATAAACCTTAGCAGAGGAGGCAGGAATCATTTTCAGCGCAATTCTGTGTCTTTGTTCCACAACATATCTGTTGGTTATACTAGTCTGTAGACAGTATAATACCCAGCAGTCCATTCCTAATAGTCTGTGAGAGAGTGCAATTTTGAGTTTAGTACACAGTGACAATGTGCTGCTGGTGTTGTGCAAAAATACATATTTTTAAGCATACTGTAGCACATTTTTCTGCCCTCAAAAGTGCATACCACATACCTACATCTAAGTAGTGAACTATTTTTTTACCTGTTAATCTGTTAAGGGCCTAGATACTGTGAAAGGACAGCCAAAAGTAATCACCAGCTGGTGCTTTACTCAAATAAATTTTAGGTGTACTGTAGATAATTTTTCTGCCCT
The DNA here is from genome assembly GCF_029499605.1 of Hyla sarda. Taxonomy (NCBI): domain Eukaryota; kingdom Metazoa; phylum Chordata; class Amphibia; order Anura; family Hylidae; genus Hyla; species Hyla sarda. The sequence goes on along the minus strand of NC_079190.1, from coordinate 333,213,229 downwards.
CATAAGTGCAAACCACATACCTACATTTAAGTGGTGTACTATTTTGTACCTGTTAATCTGTCAAGGGCCTAGATACTGTGAAAGTCCAGGCAAAAGTACTCACCGGCTGGTGTTGTACTCAGAAACTTTTTTAAGTGTACTGTAGCTAATCTTTCTGCCCTCATAAGTGCAAACCACATACCTACATCTAAGCAGTGTACTATTTTGTACCTGTTAATTTGTCAAGGGCCTAGATACTGTGAAAGGACAGCCAAAAGTAATCACTGGCTGGTGTTTTACCCCAGTGCTTTTTAAGCATACTGTAGAGCATTTTTCTGCCCTCATAAGTGCACACCACATACCTACATCTAAGTAATGTACTGTTTTGTATCTGATAATCTGTAAAGGGCCTAGATACTGTGAAAGGACAGCAAAAAGAACACACCTGCTCCTGTTCTAGACAAATACTGTTTTAAGCATAGTGAAGCTTATTATACTCCCCTCATATACACACTAAGTATGCTAGGAGGAGAAGTGCCAGGATGTGCACAGAGGAGTGGACGAGGCCTTAATTCATCAGGCATGTTACGCCTAGCGCTCCGGGTCCCCGCTCCTCCCCGGAGCGCTCACGGCGTCTCTCTCCCTGCAGCGCCCCGGTCGGTCCCGCTGACCGGGAGCGCTGCACTGACATGGCCGTCGGGGATGCGATTCGCACAGCGGGACGCGCCCGCTCGCGAATCGCGTCCCAGGTCACTTACCCGTCCCGGGCCCCTCCTGTCATGTGCTGGCGCGTGCGGCTCCGCTCTCTAGGGCGCGCGCGCGCCAGCTCTCTGAGACTTAAAGGGCCAGTGCACCAATGATTGGTGCCTGGCCCAATTAGCTTATTGGCTTCCACCTGCTCCCTGGCTATATCTGCTCACTGCCCCTGCACTCCCTGGCCGGATCTTGTTGCCTTGTGCCAGTGAAAGCGTTTAGTGTTGTCCAAAGCCTGTGTTACCTGAACTCCTGCTATCCATCTTGACTACGAACCTTGCCGCCTGCCCCGACCTTCTGCTACGTCTGACCTTGCCTCTGCCTAGTCCTTCTGTCCCACGCCTTCTCAGCAGTCAGCGAGGTTGAGCCGTTGCTAGTGGATACGACCTGGTTGCTACTGCCGCAGCAAGACCATCCCGCTTTGCGGCGGGCTCTGGTGAACACCAGTAGCCTCTTAGAACCGGTCCACCAGCACGGTCCACGCCAATCCCTCGCTGACACAGAGGATCCACTACCTGTAAGCCGAATCGTGACAGTAGATCCGGCCATGGATCCCGCTGAGGTGCCGCTGCCAAGTCTCGCTGACCTCACCACGGTGGTCGCTCAGCAATCGCAGCAAATTGCCCAACAAGGACAGCAGCTGTCGCAGTTGACCGCCACGTTACAGCAACTTCTGCCTCTGCTACAGCAGCAACCATCTCCTCCGCCAGCTCCTGCACCTCCTCCGCAGCGAGTGGCCGCTCCTAGCCTCCGCTTGTCCCTGCCGGACAAATTTGATGGGGACTCTAGACTCTGCCGTGGATTTTTGTCTCAATGTTCCCTGCATATGGAGATGTTGTCGGACTTGTTTCCTACAGAACGGTCTAAGGTGGCGTTCGTAGTGAGCCTTCTTTCAGGAAAGGCCTTGTCTTGGGCCACACCGCTCTGGGACCGCAATGATCCTGCCACAGCCACAGTCCAGTCCTTCTTCGCTGAAGTCCGGAGTGTCTTCGAGGAACCAGCCCGAGCTTCTTCTGCCGAGACTGCCCTGCTGAACCTGGTCCAGGGTAATTCTTCAGTGGGCGAGTACGCCATCCAATTTCGTCCTCTTGCTTCCGAATTATCATGGAATAATGAGGCTCTCTGCGCGACCTTTAAAAAAGGCCTATCCAGTAGCATCAAGGATGTGCTGGCCGCACGAGAGATTCCTGCCAACCTGCAAGAACTTATCCATTTGGCCACCCGCATTGACATGCGTTTTTCTGAGAGACATCAGGAGCTCCCCCAGGAAAAAGACTTAGATCTCTGGGCACCTCTCCCACAGCATCCTTTGCAGTCTACGCCTGGGCCTCCCGCCGAGGAGGTCATGCAAGTGGATCGGTCTCGCCTGACCCAGGAAGAGAGGAATCGCCGTAGGGAAGAAAATCTTTGTCTGTACTGTGCCAGTACCGAGCATTTCTTGGTGGATTGCCCTATTCGTCCTCCACGTCTGGGAAACGCACGCACGCACCCAGCTCACGTGGGTGTGGCGTCTCTTGGTTCAAAGTCTGCTTCTCCACGTCTCACGGTGCCCGTGCGGATTTCTCCTTCAGCCAACTCCTCCCTCTCAGCCGTGGCCTGCTTGGACTCTGGTGCCTCTGGGAATTTTATTCTGGATTCTTTTGTGAATAAATTCCGCATCCCGGTGACCCGTCTCGTCAAGCCGCTCTACATTTCCGCGGTCAACGGAGTCAGATTGGATTGCACCGTGCGTTACCGCACAGAACCCCTCTTGATGTGCATTGGACCCCACCACGAAAGGATTGAATTTTTCGTCCTCCCCAACTGCACCTCTGAGGTCCTTCTCGGTCTGCCTTGGCTCCAGCTTCATTCTCCCACCCTCGACTGGACCACCGGGGAGATCAAGAACTGGGACTCTGCTTGCCACAAGAGATGCCTCTCCCCCCCTCCCAGTCCCGTCAGGCAAGCCTCAGTGCCTCCTCATGGCCCCCGTCCTTGTGTCACCCTGCCCCGTGCCAAGCTTCACCCTCTGCCCTCCCTCCCCTTTCCCACTCCTGCTGTACTGCCTGCCTTTGAGGAAACCCTCCATTCACTCCCGGTGTCCTCGTCCCAGGTAAAGCAGTTGTCGGACAAAAAAAGGGGGAGACCTAAGGGGGGGTACTGTTACGCCTAGCGCTCCGGGTCCCCGCTCCTCCCCGGAGCGCTCACGGCGTCTCTCTCCCTGCAGCGCCCCGGTCGGTCCCGCTGACCGGGAGCGCTGCACTGACATGGCCGTCGGGGATGCGATTCGCACAGCGGGACGCGCCCGCTCGCGAATCGCGTCCCAGGTCACTTACCCGTCCCGGGCCCCTCCTGTCATGTGCTGGCACGCGCGGCTCCGCTCTCTAGGGCGCGTGCGCGCGCCAGCTCTCTGAGACTTAAAGGGCCAGTGCACCAATGATTGGTGCCTGGCCCAATTAGCTTATTGGCTTCCACCTGCTCCCTGGCTATATCTGCTCACTGCCCCTGCACTCCCTAGCCGGATCTTGTTGCCTTGTGCCAGTGAAAGCGTTTAGTGTTGTCCAAAGCCTGTGTTACCTGAACTCCTGCTATCCATCTTGACTACGAACCTTGCCGCCTGCCCCGACCTTCTGCTACGTCTGACCTTGCCTCTGCCTAGTCCTTCTGTCCCACGCCTTCTCAGCAGTCAGCGAGGTTGAGCCGTTGCTAGTGGATACGACCTGGTTGCTACTGCCGCAGCAAGACCATCCCGCTTTGCGGCGGGCTCTGGTGAACACCAGTAGCCTCTTAGAACCGGTCCACCAGCACGGTCCACGCCAATCCCTCGCTGACACAGAGGATCCACTACCTGTAAGCCGAATCGTGACAAGGCAGAGGTTGCAGCAGACTAAGGGCAAGTGTCAGCAGGAGTCACAGCGAGAGGCCTGAGCTCCCGGTATCAGCTATTGCTCATGTCTCGACCAGCAATCCATCTGCAGTCATCAATTGGTTAACACAGTCGTCCACTTCATCACAAGTGACATCTGATACCCCCAGTCAACAGTCGGTGGGTTCCTCAGACACAACCCTCAGTTGGCATGGCCCGGGAGCAGTCCCTGTCCTCCCACTGCCTTTGTCCTATGCTGTTCCCACCCTTAAAGAAGTATCTTATGATGTGGGTTCAGCTCCACTATTCAGTGAGGACAATCTAATAGATCACAGTCAGCAGCTACTGCCCAGCCAAGAAGTGAAGGAGACATCCGCCGCTTCCCCCGCTAGGCAGGGAAGTAGTGATGAAGAGAGTGACGTGGGAGGCGGTGTTCCCAGTGTTCAGGGTCCTGAAGCAGACACTGTTGAGGAACCTAAGGAGGACATCAGTGACGTACAGACACTTGTTGATGATGATGAAGCCGATCACAATTGAGAGACGGGTGCAGAAGGGGCTTCATCATCATCAGGAGAAGAGAGTTGCAGGTTTCCTGTGAAGCAGCAGCTGAGCCAGCAAGGTGGTAGCATGGTTGGCAGTCAGCATTGTGGCAGAAGTGGAAATTCTGGAGCCAAACGTGCCCAGGGGAGACCACCTGCTTTGCGGCAGCCTACCTTCCCGGGAGGTAGTGGAACAGGGGTTCCTGGAGACGGTGGCAGTAGCAGTCAATAAGTGCGGACTGTTGGTGGGAAAATCATCTACTCGGCAGTGTGACAGTTTTTCATCAAGCATCCGGAGGAGTTTAACATAGCCACAAACAAGATAAGTCGGCAGAAGGTAAAGCGTGGCCAGGGTCCCAATGATGGCACCACGGGCCCTGCGTCAACATATGCTGCGCCACCATAAAACGGACTGGGAGAACCGTGGCTCCGATTTAGTGGTCCAGCCTGCAGCCAGCCAACACTTCACCACCTCAGCTGAAGTGTTCCCCCATTTGCAAGACATCCTAACAATATGAAGGAAATTTTGCATGCACTTCAGTCACTCGTACACCGCAAAGCACACCCTCCTTGAGCTGCAGCATCAGAATGGTATCCCCCCAACATATTCAGATTTCTGATGTTGTCACACGTTGGAATTCCACCCTTCATATGTTGGACCGACTGTACGAACAGAGAAAAACAATCACCGATTTCTTGATGATCCAAGCAGATAGGGGTACTCCCCTGTGTAACTTCAATGTGAACCAGTGGCAGCTCATAAGTGACACCTTCCGTTTGCTCAGGCCCTTTGAGGAAGCCACATAATCGCCAGGATTACGGGATGAATGACCACATTCCGCTGCTTCATTTCTCACAACATGTGTTGGAAATGATGGCTGGTCAGGGCACTGGAGACGTGGTGCCTATATCTCATGAGCCCTGTGGGGGCTGAACTGGAGGAGAAGGAGGGGGAGGGGCACAGTGGAGCACAGTTTAGGTTTCATCAAATGGGCATTTTTTCTAGTAATCTCACAGGAGAGGAGGAGCCGGAGCAGCCAGAGGAGCTAGAGGGTTATGAGGAAGGCGAGACAGAGGACCCAGACACACCGTGGCAGTATGCAGTGGAGATGGAGGCAGGGAGTCCCTCCGAGTCACTTGCACAAATGGCACCATGCATGCTCACTTGCTGGCGTAGTGACAGACGAATTGTAACCATTCAGCAGCGGGATGACTACTGGCTTTCCACCTTATTGGACCCTTGCTATCGCCACAAAATAGAGGCCTTTTTTACACCCACTGAGAGGGAGGACAAACTGACCTACTACAGAGGAATCCTATGTAGTCAGTTGGCCGAAGCCTATTGGCTACATCATCCATCCTCTAGCAGGTCTAAATCAGGGGGCCCCCTGTGCTGACCTTCCACTGCCATGGCTGCTGGGGAGGGGTGGGGTGGCAGGATCAGTACCAGCTCCATCAGAAGCAGCCTGAATCTAAAGTCCCTTCACATAGTGAAGCAACTCATCAGCAGAAGGTAGACCTGGAGCAGGACCTGAACCAGTAGGTGGTGGCATACCTTGACATGCCCATGCCAACACACCTTGAAGATCTGCTGGACTTCTGGGCAGCCAAACTTGATTTGTGGCCACAACTAGCAGAGTTTGCCCTGGAAAAGCTTTCCTGCCCGGCCAGTAGTGTGCCATCAGAGCGGGTGTTTAGTGCGGCGGGGGCCATAGTCACCCCAAGGAGAACCATGATCGTCAACGTCATATTACCTGTGAAATTATCTCAAGAATCCAATGAAACAGCTTGGAGAGATAACAATGAATCATACCTGATTAAATGAGGGATAGAAGAATAAGTCCAGCGCAGACTTCGTGAAAATAATGACTTCTTTATTCAGGTACCAACGACAGCAGGATAAAAGTGACGTGTTTCAGTCAGATAGACTAGCCTTACTCATACTAAAAACTCTAGGATGTATTGGGCTTAAGAAGGCTAAACACTGCACATCGAACAGTTGTACCCAAAATCAGGGTCACGTGTCCAGGAGACGGCATCTGCCCCTCAAGGCCAAAGTTACATAGTTGTCTTATCATATACAATCATGCATACACCAATAACCTCATAGTATACAAAGGGATAAGAAAAGGATAAAAAGTACAAATGTAGAAAAATACATGACTTAAAGATGGACAAATAAAATTAATATCTATACACTTATTTAGTCAACCCAATGGGAGGTAATCTGCCATGGAAACAAACAGATACACTGTACTGTAACAACCATGAAAACCTGTGCTCATCGTGAGGAACAGACTGCTTAGAATTGTATATAAATATGAACAAAAATAAATATGTTTAATATAACGGATATATATATATATATAATTAAACATCAAGGCCCGTTCTTCACGGTGTGCAGATTTTATGTTTAATTATATATATATATATATATATATATTTATGTTTAATTATTTTCTCCTGTTGTCGTTGGTACCTGAATAAAGAAGTCATTATTTGCACAAAGTCTGCGCTGAACTTATTCTTTTATCCCTCATTTAATCAGTTATGGTTCATTATTATCGCTCCAAGCTGTTTCATTGGATTCTTGTGATAACTCCACAGGTAATATAACGTTGACGACCATAGGACCTCAGTCTTGAAAAGACTACATCGATTTAAAAAAATGTAAATTTAAGATTTATATTAGATTCCAAAGTTTAATGTCCCGGTGTTTACTTTGAACTAATACTGTATGACTACAAAACCCAATCTAACAAGTAGTCACAATGAAAGAGCCTAAAGGTGGCAGCAGCATGAGGAGACCATAATCTGGCAGAATGAGACTGCATGGAATTGGAATTTAAGGTAATATCCCAGGCCCAGCAGCATCACTAAACCATATAGTTGCTGAATGAAACAGCCTTGAGCAGGCAGCAGCATGAGTAGACACTATGGCTTCACAATCCCTAAGAGAGCTGTTGAACTTTGTTTCTCTGCTTGGATAACTGATTAAATGAAACATTCGCACTTTCATAGTCAGGGGGGCGCTGAGAGTCAGGGTCTGGAACAGGTGGTATCTCACCTGGGGGAAATTCTAATTAAATTAAATGAAAATGGCATGAAAAAATCTCTTTATCCTCTTCAATTTTGACACCATATGGTCTCCCTGCTGCCACATCGACGCTCTGCAGCAGTGATTCTAATAGCAATGCCTGTAATCTGCATGGCATACTGAATAACAGTATTATTTCACCAACACAGCACACTCCCTATGCGTGTTGGAACATAGAAAACTGTTCTACACCCCTATTGAGGCTCTCTGTAGGCCACAAATAGCCATTTTAACCCTAAGGACGCAGGTTTTTTTTGTTTTTGCATTTTCATTTTTTCCTCATCACCTTCAAAAAATCATAACGCTTTCAATTTTGCACACAAAATTTCATACAATGTCTTATTTTTTGCGCCACCAATTCTACTTTACAGTGAAATTAGTCATTTTACCCAAAAATCCTCGGCGAAAAAGAAAAAAAAATCACTGTGCGACAAAATTGAAGAAAAAATTCAGTTTTCTAACTTTTGGGGGCTTCCGTTTCTACGCAGTGCATTTTTCGGTAAAAATGACCCCTTATCTTTATTCTGTAGGTCCAAATGCTTAAAATGATACCCTACTTATATAGGATTGATTTTGTCGTACGTCTGAAAAAAATCATAACTACATGCAGGAAAATTTATACGTTTGAAATTCTCATCTTCTGACCCCTATAACTTTTTTATTTTTCCATGTACGAGCCAGTATGAGGGCTAATTTTTTTGCGCCATAATATGAAGTTTTTATCGGTACCATTTTTGTATTGATCAGATTTTTTGATCGCTTTTTATTCATTTTTTCATGATTTTAAAAGTGACCAAAAATACTCTATTTTGGATTTTGGAATTTTTTTGTGCGTACGCCATTGACCGTGCGGTTTAATTAATGATATATTTTTTATAATTCGGACATTTCCGCACGCGGCGATATCACATATGTTTATTTTTATTTACAGTTTTTTTATGGGAAAAGGGGGGCGATTCAAACTTTTATTAGGGAAGGGGTTAAATGACCTTTATTAACTTTTTTTTTTCACTTTTTTTTTGCAGTGTTACAGCTCCCATAGGGATCTTTTACACTGATTCCTGCAAAGCCATAGCTTTTCATGGATCAGTGTTATAGGCGGTCAATTGCTCAAGCCTGTATCTCAGGGTTGGAGCAATCAAACGCTGATCGGACATGACGGAGCATGACGGATTTTATCGCGATAGTCCCGATCAGCCCGACTGAGCTGCCGGGAAGCTTTCACTTTAATTTTAGACAAGGCGATCAACTTTGATCGCCACATCTAAAGGGTTAATAGCGAGTGACACAACGATCGGTGCTGCACGCTATTAGCCCAGTGTCCCGGCTATCATTAGCCACCGACATCGACCCGGTATGACGCGGGGTCATGGCGTGACCCCGTTTTAAATACCGGGACTGGGTGTAGGGCGTACAGGTATACCCTACGACCTTAAGAGGTTAATACAGATTCACCTTGATAAATTCGACCCAAAACTAATATTTTCGGAGAATTTGTTGAATCGTCCGAATCGAGTTTTTCAAAAGTTTGCTCATCTCTAATATATATATATATATATATATATATATATATATATTGAAAAAATTAATTCCATAAATGTTATCAGTGTAAATGTACTAGTACATGTAATAACTGAACTATAAAATGATGGTTAATACAGTAAAATAAAAAAATAAGAAAGACAGAATTCCACAATTGCTGTCAAAAATTATACCAAGGGAAGTAGGAAATGATCGCCTCGTCAAAAGAGTAACTTTTGAAAAGCAGGAATAAAAACATTTTCCAATACATGACATACTACCCTGATTTTTCCTTAAAGGGGTACTCCCATGGAAAACTTTTTTTTTTTTTAAATCAACTGGTGCCAGAAAGTTAAACAGATTTGTAAAATACTTCTATTAAACAATCTTAATCCTTCCAGTACTTATTAGCTGCTGAATACTACAGAGGAAATGGTTTTCTTTTTGGAACACAGAGCTCTCTGCTGACATCATGACCACAGTGCTCTCTGCTGACATCTCTGTCCATTTTAAGAACTGTCCAAAGTAGGAGAAAATCCCATAGCAAACATATGCTGCTCTGGACAGTTCCTAAAATGGACAGAGATGTCAGTAGAGAGCACTGTGATCATGATGTCAGCAGAGAGCTCTGTGTTCCAAAAATAAAACCATTTCCTTTTAATAGAAGTAATTTACAAATCTGTTTAACTTTCTGGCACCAGTTGATTTAAAAAAAAAAAAAAAAGTTTTCCACGGGAGTATCTCTTTAATAGCATTGCTCCAAGAAAAAAATACAGAGGATATATAAGTCAGAACATAAAGGAATGCATTTATCAAGACTCGTACACCACAAAACTTGCACAAGCCTCATTTTGGCCTTTTTGTACTGCACTTGCCACTTTTCCAAAAAGCAGGTTGGCTTAGCAGAAGTGGCAAAAAAGGATCTATACTTTACCCCAGTACCAGAGATATCTGTTTGTTTTCTTATTTTCTTGGTTTATATAAAAAAAAAATTATATTTATGATATAAATAGCAGCCACATAGTTCAATTGTTTGCTGTTATTACAGTGCCATGAATAAGTCCCAAGAGGGCATAAACATCAGCCTGTTTTCACAATCCTGAATTATACATTTATGTCTATATTTACTGGATTATTAACCCTTATGGATTATATAATCATTAAAGAATATTTGTTGATTGCATCAAAAATATTGAATTTAATAATATTTCATATGAGCTGGATATTTTTATTTCATTCTATACTTACCTTCGGCAGATTTACTTAAAAGCCATTGATAAAATGTGAGCTCCACAGCCTTTTAAGGCTTCTAATAAATAGCCTTGTTCTAAAGGATACCTGACATAGAACAAAAAAAAGAACATTTTGCATGTCAGGCCAAAACAAAAACGAAGGGCCAGAAGTGCTCACCATTGTTTCTGCTTAACTAAAGGAGCAGAGTTTGGACTGTATGGACCTTCTAAGGATCTAAGTACACCACATACAGACTCTCTGTGGAAAGTCCAGAAGAGGCAAAACCCAGGGACACTCTTCTTCTCCTTCATTTTGGTGATTATTGCTGGTCTTGGCACCCAGATCTCTACTAATCAAAACTTCTGACATGTTACTATGACATGTCAATATTCAATGGGCACTGTGAGGTATAAAAAAACGTAAAAATAGTTTTTCTAATATACTTCTTAAAAAAAATCCCATATTATAAAAGAAAACTACCTTTGAAAATACCACCACTAGGGGTCCCTATACCTCCTGGAACACTGAAGAGCCCTACAGCAGCATGAGCGTGTCCAAGGGACACGGACAGGAGATGGCTTATTGACTGATCCTGCTGTGACACAGAGTTTTACCAATCACGTGCCTCCAGCTGTTGCACAACTACAACTCCAAGCATGCCTGGACAGTCAAAGGATGTCTGGGTATGCTAAGAGTTGTAGTTTTGTAGTTGTAGACACACAGCTGAAGGCAACACTGCTGTAAAAAGAGTTATCCAAACACTGTACCTCCAACTATTCCCCAAAAAAAGTCCCAGCATTACAAGACTGCCTAAGCATGGCACACATGAATGACATAGGAAGATGTACATTATATACTCCCCATACTATATAGGTAATCCCCAATATTCATTGTGTATCTGCGTGTATGTGTTTGTGTGTGTGTGTGTGTGTGTGTGTGAGTGTGTTTGTGTGTACAGCATGAATCCAGAGAGGAAAGGCTCGCTCCCCCAGAGCAGTGAGTTAGCAGAGTGAGGAAGGGGGAGGAATCATCACAATGCAGGCAAGAGAGGGACATGCCCCCTACTTTTGACAAGATGGAAAAGACAGAGAGCATTGTTAATATGCTATTTCTTAGTGAAATATGGTTGATAGAGACATAAAAATTGCATGTACAGTACAGACCAAAAGTTTGGACACATCTTCTCATTCAGAGTTTTCTTTATTTTCATGACTATGAAAATTGTAGATTCACACTGAGGGCATCAAAACTATGAATTAACACATGTGGAATTATATACATAACAAAAAAGTGTGAAACAACTGAAAATATGTCATATTCTAGGTTCTTCAAAATAGCCACCTTTTGCTTTGATTACTGCTTTGCACACTCTTGGCATTCTCTTGTTGAGATTCAAGAGGTAGTCACCTGAAATGGTTTTCACTTCTCAGGTGTGTTGGTGTGGAGAAGGAGGTGTGATGGTGTGGGGGTGCTTTGCTGGTGACACTGTTGGGGATTTATTCAAAATTGAAGGCATACTGAACCAGCATGTCTACCCCAGCATCTTGCAGCGGCATGCTATTCCATCCGGTTTGCGTTTAGTTGGACCATCATTTATTTTTCAACAGCACAATGACCCCAAACACACCTCCAGGCTGTGTAAGGGCTATTTGACCAAGACGGAGAGTGATGGGGTGCTGTGCCAGATGACCTGGCCTCCACAGTCACCGGACCTGAACCCAATCGAGATGGTTAACCATATGGACCTACAGAATAATGATAAGGTGTCATTTTTACCAAAATATGCACTGCGTAGAAACGGAAGCCCCCTAAAGGCGTTTTTTCTTCGATTTTGTCGCACAATGATTTATTTTTCCGTTTCGCCGTGGATTTTTGGGTAAAATGACTAATGTCACTGCAAAGTAGAATTGGTGATGCAAAAAATAAGCCATAACATGGATTTTTAGGTGGAAAATTGAAAGGGTTATGATTTTTAAAATGTAAGGAGGAAAAAACGAAAATGCAAAAACTGAAAAACCCTGCGTCCTTAAGGGGTTAATAGTGTTTTACATTTTTTATCTTTGTTTATTATTAAACATCAGAGATCAGAGAATAAAGAGTGATGTATTTTTTGTACAAATATCTATACTTTATTGTCAAAATATTAAGAAGATGGCAGCTTATTTTTTCATTTATTTATTATTCTTCATAGGTACATGCTAACTGATATAAAAAAATAAACCACTGTCAGCAAAAATGAAAGGTAAATATGACGGATAGCATCATTACTTGACAAAAAAAAAAGAAAAAAAAAAGCCAGGTAAGGGAATATTAATTTATAATAATTTTAATTTCTAAAATTCATAAGACATGATAAAAGTGTATAAAATACAATGAAGAAATATAACCATATAACCATTCATTGTATTTAAAGGGGCACCATTCAACATTTCTTCTACATAAGGAGAGAATATTCACAAATAGATACAATTAAAGGGTACTTGTCACCAAGGGGAAAAAACAAGGATGCTACTCACACTGTAATCATGTTCCTGTTACTTCTATCTGTGTTGACCAGGGGTGTTGCTAGGTCTCCAAAAGACCAGGGACTGCAGCCCATAGCCCTGGCCACATCCCTAACTATGCCCTAACTATGTCCCCATCACACTCCTAACCATGTCCTCATCCACACCCAATAGCACCCAGCCCCCTCCTTTAACATATTCACTACTATAGGCGGGCAACTGTACAGTGTCGTTGCAGCAATCACATTTCTGTCACCCTCAGATTTCAGCATGTACATGCAGCCTGAGAGTAATAGGAGTGTGATTGCTGCAACCACACTCCCATCACCCTCATGCAACCTGTACTCAGGTAGCCTGTACATGCTGAGATCTGAGGGTGACTGCTGAGGAGACTGATTTTTACTTTTTAAGTAAAAAGAAAAGTACGAATACATATATAATATGTATAACATCGATGCATGAGATAGTAAAAGTTACCAAATAACATATACAAGGACCGAATATCACCATACATGTTTCCACCATACTGTTACTGACCAAATTTAGTTACTGAGACCAATGTCACCAATACTACTAGTATAGAAGAAGGAAATATTATCACTATACATATTACCATCATACTGTTACTGACCAAATCCTGTATACTGAAATCAATAAAACTAATAATACCAGTTCAATAAAAAAAGGGTCAGTACCTCCAAACATAATGAAATATGTACACAGATATATACTGCTAGTTTTGTGTGTTACCAGTAAGGGATAAATAATACACCATTACTATCACTACCATTTCCACTGACTTTCACCACCATATGACTATTTAATAAAAATCCACCATATAAAATACTAAAATTACCACATACATTCACCACAGAGAGGGTGATACAAGCTGTACACAGGATCTGCAGACAAAGGGAATACAGTTACATTCAGTGAGTCACAGGAGATGTTTACTCTATAGGCCGCCAAACTGTAATAATGCCCCCTTGGGGTCCCTAACAGTAACGGTGGGTAGGTTAGTTGGTCCCCTACATACCCCTACAGATGGTGCATTAAATTATTACTCCTTGCTATAAAGGTACAGGAAAACAGCCCCACCACAGTAGCGGTCCTTCTCTTAATTTTTTTGTGCAGGATAAAACAAAAACAGGGGGGGGGGGACACTTCTATAGCATGTTTTGTGCAGATGTCTCCTCCCCATTCAGGAGGAGAGCCGGAGAATTGTGCCGGAAATCCAGGAAGGGGGTTGGTCCCAGCAGTCGGACCCCCACGATTTGACACTTATCCCATATCAATAGGATAGGGGATACATTTTTCTATTATGCAATACCCCTTTAAAACAAACTATAGGCGGAAATTGATCAACAAGTCTAGAGCCTTTTTGGTGAAGAAAAGTCGCAGAAATTAATCTGTTGCACAAAATGTGTAAAAATTTTTGCTACTTCACCCCTAAGGTGTTTTTAACTAAAATGACTTTGGTACACACTTTTGGCTTTTCACTTTCCAGTGGTTGCAGAAGAGGAATCATTCATGCTAAAGTTGTAGAAAAATCTTCTACCTAAACGACCCTGGAATTTGGTATCTCTGTAGTCGTACTGAACCAGACAATACAATTAAAATGTTATTTTAACAACACAGTGATCGGCGTAGAAAATAAAAATTGTCCTGCAAAATACAAGGCTATGGCTATGTCGACAAAAAAGAAAAAGATATAAAAGTGATAGGTCTTAGATGGTTACAATGGAACACAAAAAAATTAAGAAAACCAAATAATGCCCACATTTGTTTTGGTCACTATAGGGTTAAAGGGGTACTCCGTTTTTTTTTAGTAAATCAACTGGTGCCAGAAAGTTAAACAGATTTGTAAATTACTTCTATTAAAAAATCTTAATCCTTCCTGTACTTATTAGCTGCTGAATACTACAGTGGAAATTCTTTTCCGTTCGAAACACAGAGCTGTCTGCTGACATCATGAGCACAGTGCTCTCTGCTGACATCTCTGTCCATTTTAGGAACTGTCCAGGGTAAAAGGAAATCCCCATAGCAAACATATGCTGTTCTTGACAGTTCATAAAATGGACAGAGATATCAGCAGAGAGCACTGTGGTCATGATGTCAGCAGACAGTTGTGTGTTTCAAAAAGAAAAGAATTTCCGCTGTAGTATTCAGCAGCTAATAAGTACAGGAAGGATTAAGATTTTTTTAATAGAAGTAATTTACAAACCTGTTTAACTTTCTGGCACCACTTGTCACACTCAAAATTAAAGTGGAAACCACACTACAGACTGATCCAACTTTGATGCAATGTCCTTAACCCCTTAACGACGCAGGACGTATATTTACGTCCTGCGCCGGCTCCATAAGTTGACCTGAAGTGTACTATGGGTGAACTACAATGCTCAGAAGAGAATGAGTCCTATTTGGCTTTTTGAGAGCAAATTTTGCTCGGGGGCATGTCGCATTTAGGAAGCCCCTATGGTGCCAGGACAGCAAAAAAAAAAAACATGGCATACCATTTTGGAAACTAGACCCCTTGAGGAACGTAACAAGAAATAAATATTATATTATCCAATATATTATTGTTGCGCTTAAAAAAAATCACAAACTTTTTAACCAAATTAGTACGTTTATAATCCCTTTATTTTGATGACCCCTAACTTTTTTATTTTTCCGTAAAAGCGGCGGTATGGGGGCTCATTTTTTGCGCCATGATCTGTACTTTTTTTTGATACCACATTTGCATTTAAAAAACTTTTAATACATTTTTTATAATTTTTTTTATAATAAAATGTATTAAAAAAGTAGGAATTTTTGACTTTTTTTTTTTTTCGTTCATGCCGTTAACCGTACGGGATCATTAACATTTTATTTTAATAGTTCGGACATTTACACACGCGGCGATACCAAATATGTCTATAAAAAAAAAATTTACGCTTTTTGGGGGTAAAATAGGAAAAAACGGACGTTTTACTTTTTTATTGGGGGAGGGGATTTTTCACTTTTTTTTTACTTTTACTTTTACATTTTTTTACATTTTTTTTTACACTTGAATAGTCCCCATAGGGGACTATTCATAGCAATACCATGATTGCTAATACTGATCTGTTCTATGTATAGGACATAGAACAGATCAGTGTTTTCGGTCATCTTCTGCTCTGGTCTGCTCGATCACAGACCAGAGCAGGAGACGCCGGGAGCCGCACGGAGGAAGGAGAGGGGACCTCCGTGCGGCGTTATGAATGATCGGATCCCCGCAGCAGCGCTGCGGGCGATCAGATCATTCATTCAAATCGCGCACTGCCGCAGATGCCGGGATCTGTATTGATCCCGGCACCTGAGGGGTTAATGGCGGACGTCCTGCGTCCTTAAGGGGTTAAGGGGTTAAAGGGGTATTCCGGTGGAAATTTATTATTATTTTTTTTTAATCAACTGGTGTCGGAAAGTTAAACAGATTTGTAATTAACTTCTATTAAAAATCTTAATCCTTCCAGTACTTATTAGATGCTGAATATTACAAAGGAAATTATTTTCTTTTTGGAACACAGAGCTCTCTGCTGACATCATGACCACAGTGCTCTCTACTGACATCTCTGTCCATTTTAGGAACTGTCCAGAGTAGGAGCAAATCCCCATAGAAAACATATGCTGCTCTGGACAGTTCCTAAAATGGACAGAGATGTCAGCAGAGAGCACTGTGGTCATGATGTCAGCAGAGAGCACTGTGTTCCAAAAAGAAAATAATTTCCTCTGTAGTATTCAGCAACTAATAAGTACTGGAAGGATTAAGTAATTTACAAATGTTTAACTTTCTGGCACCAGTGTATTTAAAAAAAGAAAGTTTTCCACTGGAGTACCCCTTTAAAACAAGTCAAATGAGGCTCAGTAGTGTGTGAGGCCTCCATGTGCCCATATGACCTCCCGACAATGCCTGGGCATGCTCCTGATTAGGTGGCGACTCCTGGACTGTCTGTGGTGCAACGTGGTGTTGGTGGATGGAGTGAGACATGATGTCCAAGATGTGCTCAATCGGATTCTGGGGAACGGACGGGCCAGTCCAAAGCATCAATGCCTTCCTCTTGCAGGAACTGCTGACACACTCCAGCCACATGAGGTCTAGCATTGTCTTGCATTATCAGGAACCCAGGGCCAACTTCACCAGCATATGGTCTCACAAGGAATCTGAGGATCTCATCTCAGTACCCAATGGCAGTCAGGCTACCTCTGGCAAGCACATGGAGGGCTGTGTGCCCCCCCCCCCAAAAAATGCCACCCCACACCATTACTGACCCACCGCCAAACCGGTCATGCTGGAGGATGTTGCAGGCAGCAGAACATTCTCCACGGCGTCTCTAGACTCTGTCACGTCTGTCACATGTGCTCAGTGTGAACCTGCTTTCATCTTTAGAGAGCACAGGGCCCCAGTGGCGAATTTGCCAATCATGGTGTTCTCTGGCAAATGCCATGCGTCCTGCACGGTGTTGGGCTGTAAGCACAACCCCCACCTGTGGATTTTGGGCCCTCATACCACCCTCATGGAGTCTGTTTCTGACAGTTTGAGTGGACACATGCACATTTGTGGCCTGCTGGAGGTAATTTTGCAGGTCTCTGGCAGTGCTCTTCCTGCTCCTCCTTGCACAAAGGAAGAGGTAACGGTCCTGCTGCTGGGTTGTTGCCCTCCTATGGCCTCCTCCATGTCTCCTGATGTACTGGCCCGTCTCCTGGTAGAGCCTTCATGCTCTGGACCCTATGCTGACAGACACAGCAAACCTTCTTGCCACAGCTCGCATTGATGTGCCATCCTGGATGAGCTGCACTACCTGAGCTACTTGTGTGGGTTGTAGACTCATGCTACCACCAGAGTGAAAGTACCGCGAGCATTCAAAAGTGACCAAAACATCAGCCAGGAAGCATAGGAACTAAGAAGTGGTCTGTGGTCACCACCTGCAGAACCACTTCTTTATTGGGGTGTCTTGCTAATTGCCTATAATTTCCACCTGTTGTCTGTTTCATTTGCACAACAGCATGTGAAATTGATTGTCAATCAGTGTTGCTTCCTGAGTGGACAGTGTGATTTCACAGAAGTGTGATTGACCTGGAGTTACATTGTGTTGTTTAAGTGTTCCCTTTATGTTTTTTTGAGCAGTGTACTAGCTCTTGAGATCCCCACTTTACCAGATCTTCCCCTCCAGCAGATAATGAGATGAGACAATACATTTACCCTTTTAAATGGGGTGGGGGTTGGCTACAGCATATATTTTCTCACAATAAATATGTATAACAAATAACCAATAAGGAACTCGAGCAAATCTGCCGGTACTGCCACACTGCCGAAGCACAGGTCCAACGCCAGACTGACCGCCTTCCACCATCACTGACCGCCTGCTGTGACTTCACGGGTACACCAGCTGAAATGAAATAAATAACAACAGCAAGAAAAACTACAAACACAAAAAGGAAAACAAACAAAACAGGGATGGAAGGCGGGACAAACCTCCAGGTTCCTGGGGGAATTATGCGCGCAGACTAAGCGCGCAATAAAAAGGCAGGAGGAGAGACCAGAAAAAAAACGGGAACAGGCAAAGGACCAGATTGGACAGGGGCCCCACAGTACTCCCCCTCTCACCAGGACAACAGCGAGAGGAGGTGGGGGAGCAGACATGATGGATCCAATTAAAAAAAATTGCATATGCCATTTTGCGAATAGGTTTAGTGAACTTTAAACATCTTTACATTTTTGAAAAACAGACTGGGTAGATGTTTTTCACTCGCAGTGCATGCGGTGGTCAGAAATTTATGAAGTGCGAATTTTGCAAGTATACAACGCAATGTACAGAAAAATTTGCAAATCTATACCACCCCAAGTAAAACTCGATAAAAAGGCTTTTTAATCTCACAGCCTTCTTTAGTGTACTTGCCCAAAATTTACCATTGTGTGAACTTTAGATAAATTTCTAAACATTCTGCAAAATTCTGCACAAATTGAGTAAAATGGACAAATGCAACTGCATGCAAGGACCAATGATAAATTATCCACACAGACTCCACAAAACCGCTGAAGATGTCCTATGGTAACTGGTTGAAATTGTGGTGTGTCCTCCATGGATCAGACCTGTTTTTCCAAAACATTTTACAGATAGATCACAATAAAATTCCCATATTGCATCAAAGTGCCATCTCTTCTCCGGGTAAGGGTGCATTCGGACCACGATTCGTTGATACAGTCACCGGATCCGGCTGGGGGATGTGAGAACTGGGTGCTCTGTACCGCAGCCAGACCTGGCCCACATCTCATTTATTTGAATGAGCAGACCGGAGTCGCTATCTGATTTTGCCCCATATTCGGTTTTGTGACCGGACTGAAAGTGATGACATGTTGGAAAGTGATGACATGTTGTCTGTGAAAAGAAAGGGGAAGGTGAACACCAGGAGCAGAGTGCAAACCGGCTGATCTACAGAGCTTTTTGGGGTATGGCGAGCATAAAGGGGCTGGGAAAAAGCTTACATCTTAGCTAATTGAAGTATTTTACAAAGGTGCAAAACTTTTCATATGCAATTGATTTAAAAAAATGTTTTGCCAGACAACCCCTTTATGGCCCTTTAACCCAAAATAAATGAGCATTGATAGGAACGCTTGTCACAATAATTGGCCACTGCAAAAGACTCAGCCATCAGTTAACAAATGAGAAATAGTTTGTTCATCAGCTTGGTGCATCTTTTGTCTAGCTATTAAAATGATTATCGGCCCCAGGTGTTATGTATCTGACGTATTACTAAGGTCAGTGATGCAAAATAGTAATGCCACCTCCTCTGTTACAAGTTTGGTGTTCGTTATCCAGACTACACAAAAAGCTATTTACTTTTTGTACTTTTACGTTCAATAAGTCTTTATTGAGTTTTTGAACAATAACAACATTTGTGTACATAACATAAAATAAGGTATGGGTATGACATCAATCCACAAGCAATTGTACACGAAGAGGTACAAAGAAAGTAAATAAACAGAAAGAGTCCAACATGACGCCAAACAACATTCAAATAGAACAGATTGCTAGTTTGGGGATGCTATACGAACTGATGTTCACTATGTGTGGCAATATATATATCATTATAGAGAGTTAACTCATTGCCCAGCCCATGGCATGTAATAAATAGCTACGGAGGTTGTCAAGGTATCTCAAGTTAACATGTCTAGGGCTGATAGTTGTTACTATAATTAAAAGGTAAATGGAACGAAAAAGAAGCTTAACCCCTTAAGGACCCAGCCATTTTACACCTTAGGACCCGGCCATTTTTTGCACATCTGACCACTGTCACTTTAAACATTAATAACTCTGGAATGCTTTTAGTTATCATTCTGATTCAGAGATTTTTTTTTCGTGACATATTCTACTTTAACATAGTGGTAAAATTTTGTGGTAACTTGCATCCTTTCTTGGTGAAAAATCCCAAAATTTGATGAAAAATTTAAAAAAGTTAGAATTTTTCTAACTTTGAAGCTCTCTGCTTTTAAGGAAAATGGATATTCCAAATAATTTTTTTTTTATTCACATATAAAATATGTCTACTTTATGTTTGCATCATAAAATTGATGAGTTTTTACTTTTGGAAGACACCAGAGGGCTTCAAAGTTCAGCAGCAATTTTCCAATTTTTCGCAAAATTTCCAAACTCACAATTTTTCAGGGACTAGTTCAGGTTTGAAGTGGATTTGAAGGGTCTTCATCTTAGAAATACCCCACAAATGACCCCATTATAAAAACTGCACCCCCCAAAGTATTCAAAATGACATTCAGTCAGCATTTTAACCCTTTAGGTGTTTCACAGGAATAGCAGCAAAGTGAAGGAGAAAATTCACAATCTTCATGTTTTACACTCGCATGTTCTTGTAGACCCAATTTTTGAATTTTTACAAGGGGTAAAAGGAGAAAATGTATACTTATATTTGTAGCCCAATTTCTCTCGAGTAAGCACATACCTCATATGTCTATGTAAAGTGTTCGGCGAGCGCAGTAGAGGGCTCAGAAGCGAAGGAGCAACAAGGGGATTTTGGAGAGTACGTTTTTCTGAAATGGTTTTTGGGGGACATGTTGCATTTAGGAAGCCCCTATGGTGCCAGAACAGCACCCCCCCCCCCCCCACACGGCATACCATTTTGGAAACTAGACCCCTTGAGGAACGTAAAAAGGAATAAAGTGAGCCTTAATACCCCACAGGTGTTTCACGACTTTTGCATATGTAAAAAAAATATATAATTTTTTTCACAAAAATGTGTGTTTCCCCCCAAATTTCACATTTTTGCAAGGGTTATTAGCAGAAAATACCCCCCAAAATTTGTAACCCCATCTCTTCTGAGTATGGAGGTACCCCATAAGTTGACCTGAAGTGCACTACGGGCGAACTACAATGCTCAGAAGAGAAGGAGTCATATTTGGCTTTTTGAGAGCAAATTTTGCTCGGGGGCATGTCGCATTTAGGAAGCCCCTATGGTGCTAGGACAGCAAAATAACCCCCACATGGCATACTATTTTGGAAACGAGACCCCTTGAAGAACGTAACAAGGGGTACAGTGAGCATTTACAACCCACTGGTGTCTGTCAGATCTTTGGAACAGTGGGCTGTACAAAATGTTTTATTTGCACAACCCACTGTTCCAAAGTTCTGTCAGACACCAGTGGGGTGTAAATTCTCACTGCACCCCTCATTACATTCCATGAGGGGTGTAGTTTCCGAAATAGGGTCACATGTGTTTTTTTTTTTGCGTTTGTCAAAACCGCTGTAACAATCAGCCACCCCTGTGCAAATCACCTCAAATGTACATGGTGCACTCTCCCTTCTGGGCCTTGTTGTGCGCCCACAGAGGACTTTACGCCCACATATGGGGTATCTCCGTAGTCGGGAGAAATTGCATTACAAATTTTGGGGGGCTTTTTTCCCTTTTACCTCTTGTCAAAATGAAAAGTATAGGGCAACACCAGCATGTTAGTGTAAAAAATTAATTTTTTTACACTAACATGCTGGTGTAGACCCCAACTTCACCTTTTCATAAGGGGTGAAAGGAGAAAAAGCCCCCCAAAATTTGTTAGGCAATTTCTCCCGAGTACGGCGATACCCCATATGTGGCCCTAAACTGTTGCCTTGAAATACGACAGGGCTCCAAAGTGAGAGCGCCATGCGCATTTGAGGCCTGAATTAGGGATTTGCATAGGGGTGGACATAGGGGTATTCTACACCAGTGATTCCCAAACACGGTGCCTCCAGCTGTTGCAAAACTCCCAGCATGCCTGGATAGTCAACGGCTGTCCGGCAATACTGGGAGTTGTTGTTTTGCAACAGCTGGAGGCTCCATTTTGGAAACAGTGTCGTACCAGACCGGAAACTTTAAGTTTACGCCCTGGGTCCTTAAGTACCAGGGCGCCGGGGCGTAAAATTACGCCCTGGGTCCTGAACAGGTTAAAGGGGTACTCCAGTGAAAAACTTTTGTTTTTAAATCAACTGGTGCCAGAAAGTTAAACAGATTTGTAAATTACTTCTATTAAAAAAATCTTAATCCTTCCTGTACTTATTAGCTGCTGAATACTACAGTGGAAATTCTTTTCCATTTGAAATACAGAGCTGTCTGCTGACATCACGAGCACAGTGCTCCCTGTTGACATCTCTGTCCATTTTAGGAACTATCCAGAGTAAAGGGAAATCCCCATAGCAAACATATGCTGTTCTTGACAGTTTCTAAAATGGACAGAGATGTCAGCAGAGAGCACTGTGGTCATGATGTCAGCAGACAGTTCTGTGTTTCAAAAAGAAAATCATTTCTGCTGTAGTATTCAGCAGCTAATAAGTACAGGAAGGATTAAGATTTTTGCTGTAGTATTTCTGCTGTAGTATTGAGCAGTTAACAAGTACTGGAAGGATTAAGATTTTTTAATAGAAGTAATTTACAAATGTGTTTAACTTTCTGGCACCAGTTGATTTAACAAAAAAAAAGTTTTTCACCGGAGTACCCCTTTAAGCTAGAGAGGGTACAAATTATGCTATATGTCTATACTGTAAGTAGACATTTTCCAAGCCTGCCACCTATTACTAAACTTCTCATAGTTTGAAGAGCCTAATGCTATTACTTTTTCAAAGTATTCACTTTACTGATAATTGTAGAGATCAGAGGCACTGTTGGTGTTTTCCAATGAGACAAGAGCACTGTTTTTGCTGTTATACAAATTATGCAGAACAAGTCTCTATAAGGTGGAGGGAAGTATGCCATATCCATAAAGAGCAAGACTAGCTGAGGGGAACATATTATTGGACATGGGAGAATGGAGTTTATCAACCTCTTACAATCTACCCAAAAAGGTTGTAGTAGCGGACAGTTCCACAAAATGTGTAATAGTGAACCTGTTTGGCCACATTGCCTCCAACAGTTGGGGGAGCAGTTAGGATAGATATTGGCTAGTTTCAACGGAGTATAGTACCAACGCAGGATTGTCTTGAAAGCACTCTCAACATGAGAGGAGCATTGGAATGCTTTGTGTATTCTGCAAAAAGAGGTGCACCAATCTTCCTCCGTGAAAGTTAGACCAAGATCCCTCCCCCATAGTCTAAGCTGATAGTGTTTATTGAAAGAATCAGCTTGTGTCATAGTATTATAGAGCAATTTCAAACCCTTATTGTTAGAGGAAAGAAAATTAGCAGTAGAAGTACTGATTCTCAGTGAGCTGGGGGGTTAGGTGTGATAGATGTGTCTAATTTGTAAATATTTAAAGAAATCCCTTGCTGGGAGGGAAAACTTGTCCCATATGGATTCAAAGGGCAGTAGGTGATGCTGATACAAAAGATCAGTCATTGTAAGAATTTCTGCTGCTTTCCAGTTAGCCAAGTTAAGGTCGGGAATAGACGACTCTTGTAAGGGTGGGTTCACACTACGTTTTGTCCCATACGGGAGCGCATACAGCAGGAGGGAGCTAAAACCTCGCGCTCCCGTATGTAACCGTATGCGCTCCCGTATGCCATTCACTTCAATGAGCCGACCGGAGTGAAACGTTCGGTCCGGTCGGCTCATTTTTGCGCCGTGTGCGCTTTTACAACCGGACCTAAAACCGTTGTTGACCACGGTTTTAGGTCCGGTTGTAAAAGCGCATACGGCGCAAAAATGAGCCGACCGGACCGAACGTTTCACTCCGGTCGGCTCATTGAAGTGAATGGCATACGGGAGCGCATACGGTCACATACGGGAGCGCGATGTTTTAGCTCCCTCCTGCCGTATGCGCTCCCGTATGGGACAAAACGTAGTGTGAACCCAGCCTTACACCGAGCGCTCCGGGTCCCCCTCCTCCTCCGGAGCACTCGCAGCGTCTTCTACCCTGCAGCGCTCCAGTCAGCAGCGCTGACCAGAGACACTGCTCTGAGTCCCACGGCGTGGATGCGATCCGTGCGGCAGGACGTGCCTGCCCGCGGGTCGCATCCCATTCTTCTCACCTGTCCCGTTCCCCGGCTGTCACGTCCTGGCGCGCGTGGGCCCCGCTCTCTAGGGCGCGCGCGCGCCGGCTCTCTGAAATTTAAAGGGCCAGTGTACCATTAATTGGTGCCTGGCCCAATCAGTTGTTAATCACTCCCATTCTATATAAACCCACTTCCCCTTCCTGTCCTCGCCGGATCTTGATGCCCCAGTGCCCTGAGAAAGCGTTTTGTGTATCCCAAGCCTGTGTATCCAGACCCTTGCCATTGTCCCTGACTACGACCCTTTGCTGCCTGCCCTGACCTTCTGCTACGTTCCGACCTTGCTCTTGCCTTGTCCCTGTGTAGCGCGTCTGTCTATGCTGTCACTGGGGTTGAGTCGCTATCGGGTGGAACGACCTGGGGGTTACCTGCCACTGCAAGTCCATCCCACTTTGCGGCGGGCTCTGGTGAAAACCAGTAACCCCTTAGATTCCGTTCCCCTGGTACGGCCCACGCCATCACCTCACTGACACAGAGGATCCACCTCCAGTGTCCTCGCTGCATACCAGTCCGGATCCTGACATCTCTACTAATATGAGGGGGATATCCCTTTGTGGTGAGTGTGAGAGATGAGTTGCACTCGAGATGTAGCGTTTCCAAGCTTGGTGGTAGGCTTTGAGGATCAGGTGGAGAGATGAGGGGCAAGGCAAGTTCCGAAGGGGCAGTAATAAGGAGTCATGTAGAGAAAACAGGGTGATGTAGTATTGTTCAATATGTACCCCGGGGATGGACATATCATTTCTCCACCAATGCTTAAGAGATGAAACTATGGAAGCTATATAGTATCCATAGATGTCCGGGGAGCCCATACCGCCTCTAAGTTTAGATTTGGTTAAAATGGTCTGGGATAATTTAGGTTTGGTACTTGCCCAAATGAATCTGGACAATATGCGTTGCATTGTAACAAAGAATGAGCCAGGGACATCTATGGGCAGGTGTTACGCTATGTGCTCCGGCCTCACACGCTGGGCGTGAGCGCAAGGTCCCCTTACCTTCTGCTGCCGACGGGGCTGGGACTCGCACTGTGGGACGCATGCAAGCCCCAGTCTGTCACTCTCCGGGTGTTTCCCCTGCCTCTGCTTCCACCTCTCTGCTCCGGCGCTCGTGTCCCCGTCCCTTAGGGCGTGCGTGCGCCGGAGCTTTAATATTTAAAGGGCCAGTACTCTCATTAGTGTAACCACCTGTGTCTTGTTGATAAATTCCTCCACCCTCCTCAGTTCTCTGCCAGATCTTTGTTGTCTTGTGCCCTAGAGAAAGCATTCCTTTGTATTGCCCTGCCGTGTACCAGATCTCCTGCTCTTGTGACCTTGACCTTGCTTCTCTGCCGCCTGCCTACTGAACTTCTGCTTAGTCCTGATAACACTACTGTGCTGCCTGCCCTGACCTACAGATATCCTGACTACGAGTTGTCTCACCCCTTCTGTGCTTCACTTCTCCTCAGCCGCCTGTGTGGTCGAGCCGTTGCTGGGGGTTACGACCTGGGTGTCGCCTGCAGCAGCAAGCCCATCCTGCTTTGCGGCGGACTCTGGAGAAGACCAGCGGCACCTTAGACTCAGTTCCCTGGCACGGTCCGAGTCATCTGCCACACGGGTCCAGCGGATCCACATACACCGGAGTTCCTGTCTTCAGAAACGTGAGTGTTACAGCAGGGTACGGAAGGTATAGAGAAATTTAGGCAAAATAAACATTTTAAAAGTGGCCACTCTGCCCACCCAGGAAATCTTGGCAGAAGAGAGGGTGTCTGCTTCTTTAGCTATAGAATACAGTAGAGGAATGTAGTTTATAGTGTATAGCGATGATATAGGATATGAGAGATATACCCCTAAATAGTGAATGGAGGATTCTTGCCAGTCAAATGAGTACAGTGAGCGTATTGAAGTTGCCACCTCATAAGGTACTGTAAGTTGAGAGCCAGAGCTTGAGTCTTAGCAGTATTTAGGTGATAATAGGACAGGGACCCGAATTGATGTATCTGAGCAAGCACTGCAGAGACTGAACTGGAGGGGTTAGACATTTGGATTAGCCGATTTGGTTAGCCGATTTGGATTCCTGTGATGTTTGGATCTAAACGAATCGATTGGGTCAGTGGTTCGATGGAAAGGATACGTATTAGGGGAGACAAGGGGCATCCCTGTCTAGATCCATTTGTAATGTCGAAGTCCATCCATAGAGCCCCGTTAGCTAATAATCTGGCTGAAGTGTCTGAGTACAGGGAAGAAACTGCAGACAGCACAAATCCCCCTAGCCCCATCTCCCTGAGTACTGAGAAGGCGAGAGACCAGCGAAGCCGGTCGAACGCCTTCTCGGCATCCAACGTCAGCACCACCGATGGAATAGTATGTCTTTCTATGTGGTGAAAAATGTTAAGCATCCTTCTAGTATTGTCCGAAGTCTGCCTCCCCGGGACAAAACCTGCCTGGTCCGAGGAAACCATAGATGGGAGAACACCAGCAAGTCGGGAGGCAAAAAGTTTTGTGAAAATCTAAATGTCTTGGTTTAATAGGGATATCGGCCTGTAATTCTGGGGAAGGTCAGTCGATTTGCCCGGCTTAGGGAGAGTAGTTATGAGTGCCTGTAGGTTCTCCCTTGAGAGGATACTTTTTTCTGACGCTTCCAAGCAAAAGCCAAGCAGCCATGAAGACAATACATCTGAGAAGGTTTTATAATAGTTGCTGGCAAAGCCATCTGGGGGGCTTTATCTAAAGGAAGGGAGCGAATTACTTTTTGCAGCTCAGGGACAGTAATGTCTCTGTTATGCTCTGTTAGTTGTTGGTCAGTGAGTTTGGGCAAGTGAAGCTGAGATAGATAGACCTGGACAGCGGAGTTGTTACGCCTAGCGCTCCGGGTCCCCGCTCCTCCCCGGAGCGCTCACGGCGTCTCTCTCCCTGCAGCGCCCCGGTCAGTCCCGCTGACCGGGAGCGCTGCTCTGACATGGCCGTCTGGGATGCGATTCGCACAGCGGGACGCGCCCGCTCGCGAGTCGCATCCCAGGTCACTTACCCGTCCCGGTCCTCTGCTGTCATGTGCTGGTGCGCGCGGCTCCGCTCTCTAGGGCGCGCGCGCGCCAGCTCTCTGAGACTTAAAGGGCCAGTGCACCAATGATTGGTGCCTGGCCCAATTAGCTTAATTGGCTTCCATCTGCTCCCAGACTATATCTGTTCACTTCCCCTGCACTCCCTTGCCGGATCTTGTTGCCTTGTGCCAGTGAAAGCGTTTAGTGTTGTCCAAGCCTGTGTTACCTGAATCCTTGCTATCCATCTTGACTACGAACCTTGCCGCCTGCCCCCGACCTTCTGCTACGTCTGACCTTGCCTCTGCCTAGTCCTTCTGTCCCACGCCTTCTCAGCAGTCAGCGAGGTTGAGCCGTTGCTAGTGGATACGACCTGGTTGCTACTGCCGCAGCAAGACCATCCCGCTTTGCGGCGGGCTCTGGTGAACACCAGTAGCCTCTTAGAACCGGTCCACCAGCACGGTCCACGCCAATCCCTCGCTGACACAGAGGATCCACTACCTGTAAGCCGAATCGTGACAGTAGATCCGGCCATGGATCCCGCTGAGGTGCCGCTGCCAAGTCTCGCTGACCTTCCCACGGTGGTCGCTCAGCAATCGCAGCAGATTGCCCAACAAGGACAGCAGCTGTCGCAGTTGACCGCCATGTTACAGCAACTTCTGCCTCTGCTACAGCAGCAACCATCTCCTCCGCCAGCTCCTGCACCTCCTCGGCAGCGAGTGGCCGCTCCTAGCCTCCGCTTGTCCCTGCCGGACAAATTTGATGGGGACTCTAAACTCTGCCGTGGATTTTTGTCTCAGTGTTCCCTGCATATGGAGATGTTGTCGGACTTGTTTCCTACAGAACGGTCTAAGGTGGCGTTCGTAGTAAGCCTTCTTTCAGGAAAGGCCTTGTCTTGGGCCACACCGCTCTGGGACCGCAATGATCCTGCCACAGCCACAGTCCAGTCCTTCTTCGCTGAAGTCCGGAGTGTCTTCGAGGAGCCAGCCCGAGCTTCTTCTGCCGAGACTGCCCTGTTGAACCTGGTCCAGGGTAATTCTTCAGTGGGCGAGTACGCCATCCAATTTCGTACTCTTGCTTCCGAGTTATCATGGAATAACGAGGCTCTCTGCGCGACCTTTAAAAAAGGCCTATCCAGTCGCATCAAGGATGTGCTGGCCGCACGAGAGATTCCTGCCAACCTGCAAGAACTCATCCATTTGGCTACCCGCATTGACATGCGTTTTTCTGAGCGACACCAAGAGCTCGCCAGGAAAAAGACTTAGATCTCTGGGCACCTCTCCCACAGTATCCGTTGCAATCTACGCCTGGGCCTCCCGCCGAGGAGGCCATGCAAGTGGATCGGTCTCGCCTGACCCAGGAAGAGAGGAATCGCCGTAGGGAAGAAAATCTTTGTCTGTACTGTGCCAGTACCGAGCATTTCTTGGTGGATTGCCCTATTCGTCCTCCACGTCTGGGAAACGCACGCACGCACCCAGCTCATGTGGGTGTGGCGTCTCTTGGTTCTAAGTCTGCTTCTCCACGTCTCACGGTGCCCGTGCGGATTTCTCCTTCAGCCAACTCCTCCCTCTCAGCCGTGGCCTGCTTGGACTCTGGTGCCTCTGGGAATTTTATTCTGGATTCTTTGGTGAATAAATTCCGCATCCCGGTGACCCGTCTTGTCAAGCCGCTCTACATTTCCGCGGTCAACGGAGTCAGATTGGATTGCACCGTGCGTTACCGCACAGAACCCCTCCTGATGTGTATTGGACCCCATCACGAAGTGATCGAGTTCTTCGTCCTTCCCAACTGTACCTCTGAGGTCCTCCTCGGTCTGCCATGGCTCCGGCTTCATTCTCCCACCCTTGACTGGACCACCGGGGAGATCAAGAACTGGGACTCTGCCTGCCATAGGAAGTGCCTCTCCCCCCCTCCCAGTCCCGTCAGGCAAGCCTCAGTGCCTCCTCATGGCCCCCGTCCTTGTGTCACCCTGCCCCGTGCCAAGCTTCACCCTCTGCCCTCCCTCCCCATTCCCACTCCTGCTGTACTCCCTGCCTTTGAGGAAGCCCTCCATTCACTCCCGGTGTCCTCGTCCCAGGTAGAGCACTTGTCGGACAAAAAAAGGGGGAGACCTAAGGGGGGGGGTACTGTTACGCCTAGCGCTCCGGGTCCCCGCTCCTCCCCGGAGCGCTCACGGCGTCTCTCTCCCTGCAGCGCCCCGGTCAGTCCCGCTGACCGGGAGCGCTGCTCTGACATGGCCGTCGGGGATGCGATTCGCACAGCGGGACGCGCCCGCTCGCGAGTCGCATCCCAGGTCACTTACCCGTCCCGGTCCTCTGCTGTCATGTGCTGGCGCGCGCGGCTCCGCTCTCTAGGGCGCGCGCGCGCCAGCTCTCTGAGACTTAAAGGGCCAGTGCACCAATGATTGGTGCCTGGCCCAATTAGCTTAATTGGCTTCCATCTGCTCCCAGACTATATCTGTTCACTTCCCCTGCACTCCCTTGCCGGATCTTGTTGCCTTGTGCCAGTGAAAGCGTTTAGTGTTGTCCAAGCCTGTGTTACCTGAATCCTTGCTATCCATCTTGACTACGAACCTTGCCGCCTGCCCCCGACCTTCTGCTACGTCTGACCTTGCCTCTGCCTAGTCCTTCTGTCCCACGCCTTCTCAGCAGTCAGCGAGGTTGAGCCGTTGCTAGTGGATACGACCTGGTTGCTACTGCCGCAGCAAGACCATCCCGCTTTGCGGCGGGCTCTGGTGAACACCAGTAGCCTCTTAGAACCGGTCCACCAGCACGGTCCACGCCAATCCCTCGCTGACACAGAGGATCCACTACCTGTAAGCCGAATCGTGACAGGAGTCATGATCGCGAGTGTCCTGGATGGTGTTTTCAAGATTATAAAGTTGGCCGTAAAATGACTGAAAGCCGTTCGCTACATCTTGGGGTGTGAGGAGTTTAGAACCTTCTCATAGGAAGTTAGGAGTAAACACCTGAGATCTCAACGTAGCGAGAGAATCTGAGAGGCGGAGGCTTCCGAGGGGGAGACTTTGTCAGTCTCCTCTAGTTGTTTAAGGGTGGCTAGTAGGTCTGAGATTTTCTTCTCAGTAATTTTTTCAATGTAGAGCTGTATTTAATGCATAGTCCACGTATCACTGCCTTATGACAGTTCCATAGTGTGACCTTACTATGTACTGAGGGAGCATTTAACAGATAGTATTCTGAGATGTCAGATCTAAGGCATTTAGAATATTCTGGGTTAGCAAAAAGAAACAGACTGGACCGTCATAGATGAGCTAACCTAGAGGAGAATTTGTCTGATAAGATGAGGGAAACTGCAGCATGGTCAGACCATTTTATTATCTCAATAGAGGAGTAAAGAGCACAGGGCAGTAGAGTGCTACTCAGGAGGATGATATACAATCTGGAATACGTATTGTGGACCCCAGAGTGAAAAGAGTAATCCCTCTCTGTCGAATGCTGCAGCCTCCATACATCACATAAGTCATTCTCCCATGCCCATGATGATAGTGAGGAAGGGGAGATCTAGTGTTAACAGTGGAGTCTAGTGAAGGATCCATTATTGTATTCAAATCTCCACATACTGTGAAGGGATCCTTTCAAGACCTCTGTGCTTTTTTGAGAGTTTTGTTCAAAAATCTCAATTGGCCCGCGTTGGGAGCATAGATGGAAACTATAGTCATCGGGATGGCATTAATTACACACTGTAAGATTATGAATCTTCCATTAGGATCGGGGATAACTTCATTAAGGGAGAATGATACTGTGTTCCTGACAGCTATGAGTACCCCTCTAGTTTTAGTTCGGTAAGTGGAATGGTAAATAAGTGGGAAACACGGGTGTCTGACTCTGTGCGTGTCTTTAGTAAGTAAATGCATCTCTTGAACGCATATTATGTCGCCCCCTGAGGCAATAGCATCCTTCCATCATTGTACGGCACGTTCAGCCCATTAACATTTATACTAATAAGTTTGACCACCATTAAAATGAGAAGAGCTGTGAGATAATAATACTGCAAGATCTGAAATTAAAGTGAAGTGAGGAAACTAAAGTCAGCAGCACACGTTCCTTTTAACGGAATAGGTTAAGCAACTTAAGCAAACATCATTAGATAAATGCTCAGATATTGACTTGCAAAACGAAAACAGCAATAAAACAAATAAGCGGAAAATAAAAACTAAAAGTGAAGGGCTCACTGCTGTAGAGCCCATCATGGTGTTGGAGGCAAAGTCCATCCTGAGGCCGAAAGGACGGTCAACTCATCACCCGTAGAACAGTCTGCGAAAAAAAAAGAATTAAAAATCAGCCTTGTTAAACTACCACATCGTGCCAACACCCAGTCTTTCTTGACTCTTAGGGGTCTGGATCTTTGCGGAAGCCCTACCAGGGGGGCTACATTCAGGTTCCATTTAGCCAAAAGTTCCTCTCCTTCTTTGAGGGGGCGAAGAACATAAAGCTGGTCATCCCTGCGGACCAATAGACGGACCGGAAAGCCCCAGTGATAAGCGATGTTGGCTGAATGGAGAGCTTGGGTAATAGGTTGCAAATGTCTCCTCGCCTGGAGGGTGGTGGCGGAGAAATCTGCAAATACTGAAACTTGATGGAAAGGGGCCGGCAGTCCACCTTGTTTACGTGGGTATTCAAAGACGTTTTTCTTTACTGAGTAAAAATGCACTCTCAGCAACACATCCCTGGGAATGGCAACTCACCCATAGGACTACTGTAACAAAGATGATTTATTCTGGCACCGGAGCAAAATCAACAAAGATGTAACACTCTACGGCATGGAGGAGGGAGAGTGGGGCAGTTGCAGAGACTGGCAATGTTTCACGTCAGATGACGCTTCATCCAGAACACTACTGTCCCCTGGAGTTGGTGTGAACCCAGGTGTCTCATATGCAGGTAGACACTGTACCTCCATAGATGACAGTCTGAGGGGCTGCTTTGCTGGACTGGCAGAGGGGGAAGCTGTAGGGGAAGCCACAGCTGTGTGCAGCGGGGCTCTCCACTCACCTTCATCTCACGTCCCGACATCTCCACAAACTGAAGCCAAAGAAGGATCGAACGATTCCACCAAAGCTTCAGTGACCGTAGCAGAGCCATGTAGGAAGGGGTCCGATGTGGAGCAGCAGAACCCCTGCTTATACTGCCGGAGGCCATCTTCCAGGTCCAACGTGTTCGCGGCAGTCAGAGGTGAGCGAGGCAGAAGACAAGCGCCATCTTGGGAGGTGGACAGCTTGCGGGTAAAGTTAAATTTAACTAATGTCCCTTCCTTGACTGATCTTTTTCTGCGGCCAGCAATGTTCCAAGTGGTTCAGAGGCATGTTGATAGATTTTGAGCAGGCTGATTGCTAGTAGAGATGTAGCGAATTGTTTGCCGGCGAACAGTTCCCGGCAAATTTAGCATGTTCGTGTTCACCTCACCGGGCAAATGTATGTGAAGTTCGATCCGCCCCCTATACTTTAACATTGCGATAAACTTTGACCCTGTGAGTCAGAGTCAGCAGACACATTACAGCAAATCAGCAGCAGTCCCTCCCTTCCAGACCCTCTTGCACGGACACCATTTTACCCTCATTCGGCATGCTGCAGGCTTAAGAAATGGAGGGTCAGAGAAGCTGCTCCTGCTGTATAGGGAAAGCGATAGCTAGGTTGCTGCTAGGTGGTGTATTCAGGGTCCAGTTTACTCCTAAAGCACTAGTGTAGCATCTGCTTTAAGGACAGCACCCAAAAAAGCCATTTTTGGGGCTCAAATATCAGTCCGTGTGTCTGGCAACAGCTGGAGGCACCCTGGTTGGGAGGGAACCGCTGGTTAAAAGGGGTACTCCAGAATAAAACTTAAGTTCCTTCAAGCAACTAACTACTACAGTATTCAAAGGGCTGAAAGATATCAGTCCATGTGTCTTGCAACAGCTGGAGGCACCCTGGTTAGGAGGGAACCGCTGGTTAAAAGGGGTACTCCAGTATAAAACTTAAAGGGTACCTCTCATCAAATAAACTTTTGATATATTTTAGATTAATGAATGTTGAATAACTTTCCAATAGCATGTTAATGGAAAATATGCTTCTTTCTATTTTCCCGATCAGTCCTGTCAGCAAGCATTTCTGACTCATGCTGGAGTCCTAAACACTCAGCGCTGCCAGCCTGCTTTGTTCATAGCCAAACAGGCTGTGAACAAAGCAGGCTGGCAGCTCTGAGTGCTCTGAGCTCATGAGTCTGAAATGCTTGCTGCCAGGACTGGTAGGGAGACCCCCAGTGGTAATTTCTTCAAAGTGGAAAATTAAATAGAAAGAAGCATATTTTTTAATAACATGCAATTGTAAAGTTATTCTGCATACATTAATCTATAATATATCAAAAGTTTTTTTGATGAGAGGTACCCTTTAAGTTCCTTCAAGCAACTAACTACTGAAGTATTCAAAGGGCTGAAAGATATCAGTCCGTGTGTTTTGCAACAGCTGGATGCACCCTGGTTGGGGACCACTGCTTAAAAGGGGAACTCCGCTGGCAAGCTTTTTTTCTTTAAAGCAACTAATTACTACAGTATTCAAAGGGCTGAAATATATCAGTCCGTGTATTTTGCAACAGCTGGAGGCACCCTGGTTGGGGACCACTGCTTAAAAGGGGAACTCCGCTGGCAAGCTTTTTTTCTTTAAAGCAACCAACTACTACAGTATTCAAAGGGGTGAAATATATCAGTTTGTGTGTTTTGCAACAACTGGAGGCACTCTGGTTGGGGACCACTGCTTAAAAGGGGAACTCCGCTGGCAAGCTTTTTTTCTTTAAAGCAACTAACTACTACAGTATTCAAAGGGCTGAAATATATCAGTCCATGTGTTTTGCAACAGCTGGAGGCACCCTGGTTGGGGACCACTGCTTAAAAGGGGAACTCCGCTGGCAAGCTTTTTTGCTCATTGTCACACTGGTGCAAATCATATTTGGTGTGACAGTTGTGCAAATTTAAAAAAAAACTTTTTGGGCTGTTAAATAAAACCAGTCGTCACTGTCAGTTCACGTCACAGTTGCCAGTTTTTTTGCCTGCAGGGCAAATTGTGTCACCCTAGTGCAAATCACATTTGGTGTTACACTTGTGCAAAAAAACAAAAACCTTTTTTGGCTTTTAAATAAAATCAGTCATTCACTTCACACTTGGGAGTCTTTTGGCCCTTAGGGCTCATTGTCACACTAGTGCAAATCATCTTTGGGATGACCGACCATAGTGTAAATTTGAAAAAAAATATATATTTTTTGGCTGTGAAATAAAATCAGTCAGTTCACTTCACACTTGGGAGTTTTTGGGCCTGCTGGGCTCATTGTCACACTAGTGCAAATTATATGTGGTGTGACCGTAGTGTAAATTTGAAGAAAAAAATCCTTTTTTTGGCTGTGAAATAAAATCAGTCAGTTCACTTCACACTTGGGAGTTTTTGGGCCTGCTGAGCTCATTGTCACACCAGTGTAAATCATATGTGGTGTGACCGTAGTGTAAATTTGAAAACAAAAATACCTTTTTAGGCTGTGAAATAAAATCAATCAGTTCACTTCTCACTTGGGAGTTTTTGGGCCTGCTGGGCTCATTGTCACACTAGTGCAAATCATTTTTGGGGTAACCATAGTGTAAATTTGAAAAAAAAAAACCCTTTTTGGCTCTGAAATAAAATCAGTCAGTTCACTTCACACTTGGGAATTTTTTTGGGCCTGCTGGGCTCATTGTCACACTAGTGCAAATCATATGTGGTGTGACAGTTGCGTAAATGTAACAAAAAAAATTACATTTTGACTCTAATAGATTGAATAGCTTTTAGTTGTCTACAAGCGTGTGTGTCAGGCCTACAGCGTCTACTCTACATCTACGTCTGTCAAGGACGTTTGAGTGTAAGATACCAATGTCACAAGGTCACCCCCTAGCCCGGCGTCTGACAGCTGGCTTGTCTGAACTCATAGCCCGCCAGCTTTTAATAAATTAATTTAAAAAAATGTAAAAAATAAAATAAAAAAAATAGTTACATTTTTTTTTAGCTATTGGGACACCACAGTGGAAGGTGCCCGGCCAAAATTTATTTGCACAAAAGGCAATCCCCAACCGGTACTCGGTTGTGCAACAGGAAGTAATGGCATGTCTGGCACACAGTGTTGGGGCAATATTCCATCTGACCACTGATACCTGGTTGGCAAAGCATGGTCAGGGCAGGTATATCACCTACACTGCGCATTGGGTAAACCTGGTGACGCTGTGCAGGGTTGCCACGGTGGATTTTGAATGAAGACGGGCCTCTTGAAGCTGATTGGTCGCTCGCACATGGCTGTGTACAGTTGCGCTGTCATAGGAAAAAGTCGGTGAGGGGATGTCATCCAAACATGGGCATGGGGATGGTAGGCTTAACTCTGATTGGCTGTTTGGCATGTCGAGTGAGCCAATCAGAGAGGGGACGTATGAGTTCAGGTTGCAAGTCTTTGCCGCTGGTGTCGGCAGGATGTCTTTCAAATCTTTCAGCCAATCGCTGCTGGGCAGGTCCGGGCGGCGACCAATCAGGTTAAAGTCGTATAATTCCTCTTTGGGGGATTCCTAGAGGCATCGGCGGCAAATCTTTTTTGAAGAATTCGATCAATCACTGCTGGGCAGGTCCGGGCGGCAACCAATCAGGGATGAGACGTGTATTTCCTCTTTGGAGGATTCCAAGAGGCATCGGCGGCAACTTTTTTGAAGAATCCGACCAATCACGTTTCGTCTGGGTAAGGTGGCGACCAAGGATGACTTGCATGACTTATCCGCCACCAACTATGGTTCAAGCCACAATGTTTTAGGGCATTTTCTGGCTGGGAAACAAACAGAAATTTTTCTGGCTGCTGCCACAGCAGCGGCTGCAACAATACCACATTTTTCAGCTATGTGTACATGCTTAATTTTTCTGGTTTCTGGTGCTGCACTTTTTCTGCTGCTGCAATCTTTCTGGCTGCTGCTACAGCAGTGGCTGCAACAATACCAAATTTTTCAGCCATGTGTACATGCCTAATTTTTCTGGTACTCTCTGCTGACATCTCTGTCCATCATGCCAGTGAGGCGCTTGATTTGCGACAGCCCAACACGTTGGAATTCAACACTCCCAATGTTCGACCACCTGCTCCAACAAGAAAAAGCCATTAACGAATATATGTATGACCGGGGTGCTAGGACATCATCTGCGGAGCTGGGAATTTTTTTGCCACATTACTGGACGCCCATGCGCAATGCCTGTAGGCTCATGCGTTCTTTTGAGGAGGTGACAAACCTAGTCAGTCACAACGAAGGCACCATCAGCGACATCATACCATTTGTTTTTCTCCTGGAGCGTGCCCTGCGAAGAGTGCTGGATCAGGCAGTAGATGAGCGTGAAGAGGAAGAGTTGTGGTCACCATCGCCACCAGAAACAGCCTTATCAACATCGCTTGCTGGACCTGCGGCAACGCTGGAAGAGGATTGTGAGGAAGAGGTGTCAAAGGAGGAATGTGGCTTTGAAGAGGAGGAGGAAGACCAACCACAACAGGCACATTGTCACCTATCTGGTTCCCGTGGTGTTGTACGTGGCTGGTGGGAAGAAGATGATACCTTCCCTGACATCACTGAGGACGAGGAATGGGACATGAGTAGCTCGGCATCCAACCTTGAGCAAATGGGGTCTTTCATGCTGTCGTGCCTGTTGAGGGACCCTTTTATTTTGAAAAGGATTTCTTTGTGTTTTTCACCGTCCTGCATTATAGAGTCTTCTGGACTTTATGATAATTTAAACTTAAATTTTCAAGAGTACTAACCATTACACAAAGGAATGCTTGTTGCGTGTGATTTTTTAACTAAAATTTTCAAAAGTAAAATACAGAGAGGGAAGAACTCTGTTTCTTTATTTGATGAAAAATTTTATTTAGAAAATAATTTCTTTGTGTGTTTCTCCATCCTGCATTATAGAGTCTTCTGGACTCTTGGATATGCGCTTGTTCTTATATTTCAGCCATGTGTACATGCCTAATTTTTCTGGCCTCTGGTGCTGCACTTCTTCTGCTGCTGCAATTTTTCTGGCCGCTACTAAAGCAGCGGCTGCAACAATTCCAAATTTTTGAGCCATGTGTACATTCCTAATTTTTCTGGTACTCTCTGCTGACATCTCTGTCCATTTTAGCAACCGTGCATATTAGATGTATGCTAAGGGTAGCATGGTGGCTCAGAGGTTAGCACTGCTGACTTGCAGCGCTGGGGCCTTGGGTTCAAATCCCACTATGTGCTGCCTAACATGGGGGCTCTAACTATGTGCTGCCTAACATGGGGGAATCTATGTACTGCCTATAGGGGGGATCTAACTATGTGATGGCTAAAGGGGGGATCTAACTATGTGCTGCCTAAAGTGAGGCTCTACCTATGTGCTGCCTAAAGGGGGGCTCTAACTATGTGCTGCCTAAAGGGGGGATCTAACTATGTGATGCCTAAAGGGGGGCTCTATGTGCTGCCTAAAGGGGGCTAAAGCACGTTATTCCAAAGAATTTAGGAATGTTAAGTGATTTATGCCCTTTATGGATTAAAACCAGACTCTGCATCAACTATGTAATTTTCCATGGGAGTTTTGCCATGGATCCCCCTCCCGCACGCCACAGTCCAGGCATTAGTCCCCTTGAAACAACTTTAAATCACTATTGTGGCCAGAAAGAGTCCCTGTGGGTTTTAAAATTCGCCTGCCCATTGAATTCAATGGCGGTTCGTCCGGTTCGCCGGTTCGCGAACATTTGCGGAAGTTCGCGTTCGCAAACCGAAAATTTTATATTCGCGACATCACTAATTGCTAGTAATAGGCTCTAAAACGGGTGGGAGACCGGAGCTCTCACACTAATTGACCATCCACTTCGGCAGCCAGGCCACGCCCTCCTTTTTTGTACTTTAAATTTAGGACAGTTACAATTTTTTTTTCTTTTAAATAGGACATGTGAGCATAGCTGGCATGTCTGTTGTAGTACACACTTTCCTAACAAACAAAATTCTAGAGCACCTTGTCTTAGAACTCATTATGCCATTCTTTTGTTATTTTTGGAAACATGAATAAATTAAGCACTGGGTGTTACCATTCCTCTTATCAATAGGTTGTGTGTCTACAAAGTCTCACACTGTTCCACCATTTACCTAGGGTATGGAGAATGGTAACACCAGGTTCTCAATTACAGAGGAAATGGATAATGCAGAATTCAAAGAAAAGATGCTCCAGAATTGTTATTTCCTGAGGAATACAGGAATTTACTTTGGACTTGTTCACATTGACGTCTGGCTCCATTAAGTCATGTCTGTTAGTAAAATCTGTTCAAGCCTTTTGCACACAGATATAAAAGGTCCTTCATTTGCACCTGTTTGGTTGCTATTCCGTTTTTTTAAAAGGAAAAAAGATGGTGCATGTAGTTTCTTTTCCCGTCAAAAAAAAAAAAAAAAAAAAAAAAAGGAATAGAAACGGATATGATAAATTTTACATTGAAGTCTATGGGATAAGGATTAGCCTTTAATGTCATCCTTTTGCATCCTTTGTTCAATCAGTTTTTGATCCATTATTACTCCTGAGCATGCTCAGGCTCCTTTCACACTGTCAGGGGAACTGGGGAAAATACTGCTTGCGCTGTCTTTTCTCCCGCTATTGCCGTCAAAAAAACAATGGTGCCTGGCGGACCCCATAATATTAAATGGGAACCGTTGGGACCCGTTGTTGCTCATTGAGTGCTATCACGAGAATGGTCGTTAAAGGCAAAAAAAAAAGAAGAGGTGTGAGCAACCAGGAAGTAGCCAGACACAAAAAAAAAAAAAAAAAAAAAAAACACAAATGGACAATAAAGGATATAAACTGATGCATAAGGCTGACACTTGTCCTTTATTGTTTTTTAAATAGTCTGTTAAAATAACATTCGTTTGTTAGTCTGTTAATAGTATGGTCCGTTTAGCAGCAATAACGGGAGAATAGCGGCACAGGAGAGAATGGCCATGTGAACCTAGTCTAAGAATTACATGTCAGAAGACGACTGCTCAGTTTTAGGTCAAATTTTAATGGAAATATATATATATATATATATATATATATATATATATATATATATATATATATTTATAAACATTTGAGTCCCTGTATCCTTTGTTCATATTCCTCTTACCATTTCTGGATCTGACAATGTAGCCTTGTTCTTAGGAAAGTTTTATTGATGTAATGGTAATGATTTATAAAACATGTGTAAGAGATCCCTTGTGTTTATTCATTAATAAGTGACTATAAATATAAATAAAGAATTTAAAAAAAAAGTGACTAGAACATGTTCAATAATATCTCATGATACACAAAAAAACTTGGATTCCTGGTTCAATTTGTAAATGGAAATTGTGTTCATTTCTGTTCTGTTGTACATATGTAAAGCACTTTTACCCACCATGTAAGTAATACACCAATCCAGTCAGTATCAAATGGCCAGTGCTAGTAAACGTTTTCAGCCAGCTATAGGAATTGGCAGTATTTTGCAGTGCCACGCCATATACCCTTCCAGGGCAAGCAATCTTGCAATGTGGATTTATGACCTTTGATTTAGTCATAAATTATCTTGGAAGATGTGCATCACAGGATTAAAGGTTCTTTACTTTAAACAGGACTCAGCAACCAGGGGACAGAACAAAAACATAGATAAATTCTTAATAAGAAGTATGGGAAAATGTTTCATACCAAACTAAGTGCCTAATATTTAAAATGCGTTCAAAGGTGTCCATTGACTTTAAGATATGGCAGGAATCGTGCTGCGTGTGGCTTTGGTGTAGTTTACTTGCATGTTGGAAGATGATTCCCACTGTAAGGGTATGTTCACTAGGGAGCGCATTTGCAGTGTATTTGACACCATGGAATGTCTGTCGACACAGACAGAGTTAAGGCAGAGCGAACTCCCTGCTGCTGACGTAGCTTTGTGTGTCCGCTTGTGACTGTTGATGTGAAATCCGCAGATATGAGCACACACAGAACTAGAGCAGCAGCAGCAGGGAGCTCGCATTGCCTTAAGTCTGTGTGTGTCGGCAGCACATCAGTGACGTCAAATATGCTGCAGATGTGTTCCTGTGTGAACATTCCCTAACTGAGATATCTGGGCAAATGGGTGCTACAGTAAATATATGAAAGTGCCCCCACTGCTTGTCTGTAACTCTCATTGTTAGCTAACAGATCATCTTCTCCTTCCAGCTTCACGTTGAATGGATCCATTGGTGTTGACACACCTTTGGATTTTGTCATCCAATTTGTTTAGTCCCTTAACCCCTTAAGGACCCAGCCATTTTACACCTTAGGACCCTGCCATTTTTTGCACATCTGACCACTGTCGCTTTAAACATTAATAACTCTAAAATGATTTTAGTTATCAT
The DNA here is from genome assembly GCF_029499605.1 of Hyla sarda. Lineage (NCBI taxonomy): Eukaryota > Metazoa > Chordata > Amphibia > Anura > Hylidae > Hyla > Hyla sarda. The sequence goes on along the minus strand of NC_079190.1, from coordinate 333,172,878 downwards.
TCTGATTCCGAGAATGTTTTTTCGTGACATATTCTACTTTAACGTAGTGGTAAAATTTTGTGGTACCTTGCATCCTTTCTTGGTGAAAAATCCCAAAATTTGATGAAAAATTTTTCATTTTTCTAACTTTGAAGCTCTCTGCTTGTAAGGAAAATGGATATTCCAAATAAAAAAAATTTTATTCACATATACAATATGTCCACTTTATGTTTGAATTATAACATTTATGTGTTTTTACTTTTGGAAGACACCAGAGGGCTTCAAAGTTCTGCAGCAATTTTCCAATTTTTCACAAAATTTCCAAACTCACAATTTTTCAGGGACCAGTTCAGGTTTGAAGTGGATTTGAAGGGTCTTCATATTAGAAATACCCCACAAATGACCCCATTATAAAAACTGCACCCCCCAAAGTATTCAAAATGACATTCAGTCAGCGTTTTAACCCTTTAGGTGTTTCACAGGAATAGCAGCAAAGTGAAGGAGAAAATTCACAATCTCCAATTTTTACACTCGCATGTTCTTGTAGACCCAATTTTTGAATTTTTAAAAGGGGTAAAAGGAGAAAATGTATTGTTATTTTTGTAGCCCAATTTCTCTCGAGTAAGCACATACCTCATATGTCTATGTAAAGTGTTCGGCGGGCGCAGTAGAGGGCTCAGAAGCGAAGGAGCGACAAGGGGATTTTGGAGAGTACGTTTTTTTTTAATGGTTTTTGGGGGGCATGTTGCATTTAGGAAGCCCCTATGGTGCCAGAACAGCAAAAAAAAAACACATGGAATACCATTTTGGAAACTAGACCCCTTGAGGTACGTAACAAGGAATAAAGTGAGCCTTAATACCCCACAGGAGTTTCACGACTTTTGCATATGTAAAAAAATAAAAATAACATTTCACTAAAATGTGTGTTTCCCCCCAAATTTCACATTTTTGCAAGGGTTAATAGCAGAAAATACCCCCCAAAAATTGTAACCCCATCTCTTCTGAGTATGGAGGTACCCCATAAGTTGACCTGAAGTGTACTATGGGTGAACTACAATGCTCAGAAGAGAATGAGTCCTATTTGGCTTTTTGAGAGCAAATTTTGCTCGGGGGGCATGTCGCATTTAGGAAGCCCATATGGTGCCAGGACAGCAAAATAACCCCCACATGGCATACCATTTTGGAAACTAGGCCCCTTGAGGAATGTAACAAGGCATAAAGTGAGCATTTACCCCCCGCCCCCCCCCCCCCCCCCACTGCTGTCTGTCAGATGTTTGGAACAGTGGGCTGTACAAAATTTTTAATTTGCACAGCCCACTGTTCCAAAGATCTGTCAGACACCTGTGGGGTGTAAATTCGCACTGCACCCCTCATTACATTCCGTGAGGGGTGTAGTTTCCGAAATGGGGTCACATGTGGGGTATTGTTTTTTTTGCGTTTGTCAAAACCGCTGTAACAATCAGCCACCCCTGTGCAAATCACCTAAAATGTACATGGTGCACTCTCCCTTCTGGGCCTTGTTGTGCGCCCCCAGAGCACTTTGCGCCCACATATGGGGTATCTCCGTAGTTGGGAGAAATTGCATTACAAATTTTGGGGGCTTTTTCTCCTTTACCTCTTGTCAAAATGAAAAGTATAGGGCAACACCAGCATGTTAGTGTAAAAAATTTATTTTTTACACTAACATGCTGGTGTAGACCCCAACTTCACCTTTTCATAAGGGGTGAAAGGAGAAAAAGACCCCCAAAATTTGTTAGGCAATTTCTGCCGATTACGGCGATACCCCATATGTGGCCCTAAACTGTTGCCTTGAAATACGACAGGGCTCCAAAGTGAGAGCGCCATGTGCATTTGAGGCCTGAATTAGGGATTTGCATAGGGGTGGACTTAGGGGTATTCTACGCCAGTGATTCCCAAACAGGGTGCCTCCAGCTGTTGCAAAACTTCCAGCATGCTTGGACAGTCAACGGCTGTCCGGCAATACTGGGAGTTGTTGTTTTGCAAGAGCTGGAGGCTCCATTTTGGAAACAGTGGCATACCAGACGTTTTTCATTTTTATTGGGGAGGGGAGGGGGGCTGTGTAGGAGTATGTGTATATGTAGTGTTTTTTACTTTTTATTTTATTTTGTGGTAGTGTAGTGTTTTTAGGGTACAGTCACATGGGCGGGGGATTACAGCGAGTTTCCCGCTGCGAGTTTGAGCTGCTGCGCAAAATTTGCTGCATCGCAAACTTGCAGCCTGATACTCACTGTAAGCCCCCTGCCCATGTGAATGTACCCTGTACATTCACAGGGGGGGACCTCCAGCTGTTGCAAAACTACAACTCCCAGCATGCACAGTCTATCAGTGCATGCTGGTAGTTATAGTTTTGCAACAACTGGAGGCACACGGGTTGGCAAACACTGAGTTAGGAAACAGACAATGTTTCCCAACCAGTGTGCCTCCAGCTGTTGCAAAACCACAACTCCCAAACATTCTCAGGCATGCTGGGAGTAGTAGTTCGGCAACATCTTTAGAGCCAGATGTTGCCGAACTACAACTCCCAGCATGCTTGGAGTTGTAGTTTTGCAACATCTGGATGACTACAGTTTGCAGACCACTAATACAGTGGTTCCCAATCTGTGCCCTCCCAGATATTGCAAAATTACAACTCCCAGTATGCCAAAACTGTCCAGGCATGCTGGGAGTTGTAGTTCTGCAACATCTGAAGGCCCAGATGTTACAGAACTACAACTCCCAGCATGCCTGGACAGTAAGGGCATGCTGAGGATGTGTAGTTTTGCAACATCTGGAAGGGCACAGTGGTCTCCAAAACTGTGGACCTCCAGAAGTTGCAAAACTGCAACTCCCAGCATGCCCAGACGCCAAGAGCTGTCTGGGCCTGCTGGGAGTTGTAGTATACAGGGTCCCAATACAGCAATGCATGTCGCTTTACGGCGATGTGCATTGCTGTAAAGGGCCCGACCGAGGCTGAAGATCTACTCACCTGTCGCCGCCGCCATCTTCACGCCGGGATCCAGGTCTTCAGGGACGAGGTAAGTACCGGGGCCGGTCCCTAGCACTCCCCCGTCCCCCGCCGCGTCCTCCGGTCTTCCTCCCTTCCTCTCCGGACTTCAAGGGGCCGGGCAGGGCGGGAGGAAGTAACCGTCCATCCCCTCCTATGCGATTGGTCGGTTAGTTAACCTAAGAATCGCAGGGGATTGGAGGAGGTGGCAGGCTTGCCACCTCGCTCCTATTCTTTAGCATGGTCCTGGCTGTCTGTGACAGCCGGGATCATGCAAAATTACCGGGCGGTCAGGTCCCAGAGACCCGATCAGCCCGTTATCGCCGCAGATCGCAAGGGCGATTTCCCGTGCGATCGCCGACATGGGGGGCCTACATGGCCCCCCTCGGTGTTTGCCCTGGATGCCTGCTGAAGCATTTCAGCAGGCATTCGGTTCCGATCTCTGCCCGGCGCGCGGCAGGGACCGGAAAACGCCAGGATGTACGGGGACGTCCTGGGTCCTTAAAGCCCAGGGTGCGGGGACGTCCCCGTACGTCCTGGGTCCTTAAGAGGTTAAAGACCAGGCCAATTTTTGTTGTTGGCCTTTCATTTTTTTCCTCCTTGCCCTTTAAAGGAAATCTGTCATCAGTGTCACCTGCACTAACCTTTCGATACAGACAGGTAGTGCCGGTGACACTGATGACAACTAGGGATGAGCGATCGAATCTGACGAATCCAAATTCGTTACGAATATCATGAAAAATTTCATCCGTAACAAATCCAAATATTGTATTCGATAAAACAAATCGCTTCATTAAACTTAAAACTAAAATTTAGTGTGGTCGAGGCTCCAGGGCATCTAAAATGGCGGCTCCACATGTGAAGACAGTGCACTAAAAGCCATAGTCACCTGCTTTTAGTGCCTAATACAGGTTGCATAGCGGAGTGTATTGTCCTCATATGTGTAACCTGTGCATACATAGGTGGTGTACGATTTTTTTTTCCTGTCAAACTAATTTTGGCCTAGTTACTGTGAAAGGCCAGCCAAAGCTACACACTTATTTTTGAGCCTAATATGGTTTTAAGCGGAGCGCATTGACCTCCTCTCATAACTGTAATCTGTACTTATGCCTATGTGGTGTACATTTTTTTTTTTTAGCTGTTAAACTAATTTGGACCTAGTAACTGTGAAAGACCAGCCATAGTTACACACTTGTTATTCTAGCCCAATACAGTTTTAAGCTGAGCGTATTGTCCTCCTCTCATAAATGTAAACTGTACGTACACCTACATGGAGTATGTTTTTTTTCCTGTTAAACTATTTTGTGCCTAGTTACTGTGAAAGGCCAACCAAAGCTACACACTTGTTTTTGTAGCCTAATACAGTTTGTAGCGGAGCGTACTGTCTTCCTCTCATAAGTGTAAACTGCGTGGTGTATGATTTTTTTCCGGTTAAAGTCATAAGGGCCTAGATGCCGTGAAAGGCCAACCAAAGCTACACACTTGTTTTTGTAGCCTAATACAGTTTTAAGCATAGTGGATCGTATTGTCCTCCTGTCATAAAAAGGGAAATATATACGCACTCAGCTGGTTTATGTCAGGCAGAGAAGTGATAGGACGTGCACAGAGAAGTGGCATAAGCCTAAATTCATCAGGTGCAGGCAGAGGTCACAGCAGAAAAGGGGAGAGTGGCAGCAGGAATCGCAGGGAGAGGCCTGAGCTCCCATTATTAGCTAGCGTTGTGTCTTGACCAGCAACTCATCTGTTGTCATTGATTGGTTAACTCGGTCATCCACTTCCTCCCAAGTGACATCTGACACCCCCAGTCAACAGTCAGTGGGTTCCTCAGACACAACCCTCAGTTGGCATGGCCCGGGAGCAGCCCCTGTCCTCCAATTGCCTCTGTCCTATGCTTTTCCCTCACCCTCAGAAGTATCTTCTGCTGTGGGTTCATTCCACTATTTAGTGAGGACGATTTACTAGAGGACAGTCAGCAGCTACTGCCCAGCCAAGAATTGGAGGAGACATCCGCCACTTCTTCCACTAGGCAGGCAAGTAGTGATGAGGAGAGTGGCAAGGGAGGTGGTGTTGCGAGGGTTCAGGCGCCTGCAGATGACACTGTTGAGGAACCTGAGGAGGACATCAGTGACATTCAGACACAACTTGATGATGATGAAGCTGATCGCACTTGGGAGCCGGGTGCAGAACAGGCTTCATTATCATCAGGAAAAGAGGGTTGCAGGTTGCCCATGAGGCCACAGCTGAGCCAGCAAAGTGGTAGCATGGTGTGGAGTCAACATGGTGACAGAAGTTTGAAATCTGGAGCCAAACGTGCCTGGGGTAGGCCACCTGCTTTGCGGCAGCCTATCTTCCCGGCAGGTAGTGGAACAGGGGTTCCTGGAGTTGGCAGTAGCAGTCAGTCAGTGTGGACTGTTGGGGGGGAAAATCAGCTACTCAGCGGTGTGTACGTTTTTCATCAAGCATACGGAGGAGGTTAACATGGCCACATGCAAGATGTGTTGGCAGAAGGTGAAGCGTGGCCAAGATCCTGCGTCAACATATGCAACGTCACCATAAAGCAGCCTGGGAGAACTGTGGCTCCGATGCGGTGGTCCAGCCTGCTGCATCACCCAGTGGTACGCCGCTCCCTGTTTCAGCCAGCCAAGGCTCCACCACCTCAGCCAAAGGGAGCGGTCTGTTATACCCATCTTCTGTCGGTCCAGATGCTCCTGCTCCTCCTACTTTGAGTCAATCATTCTGCCAGCAATCCATCGGCGAAGCCATGTCCAAGAGACAACAGTATGCACCAACTCATCCAACGGCGCAGAATCTGAATGTGCTCCTGTCTAAGTTACTGGTGCTGCAGTCCCTCCCTTTTCAAATGGTGGACTCTGCACCTTTCAGAGAACTGATGGCTTGTGCCGAGCCGAGGTGGAGAGTCCCAAGCCGTCATTTCTTTGCGATAAAGGCAGTACCAGCCCTGCACAATTATGTGGAACAGAAGGTAGGCCAGTCCTTGAGCCTGTCGGTGTGTACCAAAGTGCACGTCAGCGCCGACGTGTGGAGCTGTAACTACGGTCAGGGACAATACATGTCCTTTACGGCCCACTGGGTGAATGTGGTTCCTGCATATCCACAACACCAACTTGGACATATTACGCCGCTTCCGCCTCCAAGGTCTCAACAGGTCCTGCAACAATGTCGCAGGATTCCGCCTCTTCACCCTCCACCGTGTCCTCAGCCTCCACTCCACAGACAAGTCTCAGAGCCCCTCCAGCATACCATATGTTCAGGGCATGGCAGTGTCACAATGTTCTTTACATGGTTTGCCTTGGCGAACGGAGTCACACAGGGGAGGAACTGCTAAAAGTCATTCATCAAGAAATCGAATCATGGCTTACTCCATGAAAACTGGAAATGGGAACCATGATGACCGACAACGGGAAGAACATCTTATTTGCGCTGTGTCAAGAAAGCCTGAGCCATGCGCTTTGCATGCACATGTGTTCAATCTGGATGTGAAGTGGTTCCTGAAGTGTTCCCCCATCTGCAAGACATTATAACAATAGGAAGGAAACTTTGCATGCACTTCAGCCACTCATACACCGCAAAGCACACCCTCCTTGAGCTGCAGCATCAGAACGGCATGCCACAACATAGTCTTATTTGCAATGTTTCCACACATTGGTATTCTACCCTCCATATGTTGGACCTACTATACGAACAAAGAAAAGCCATTAACCATTTCTTGATGATCCAAGCCGATAGGGGGACTCCCCTGTGTAACTTCAATGTCAACCAGTGGCAGCTCATATGTGACACCTGCCGTTTGCTCAGGCCCTTTGAGGAAGCCACATTATTAGTCAGTCGCCAGGATTACTGAATGACTCAATGCCTTTCCACTGCTTCATTTCCTACAACAGATGTTGGAAACTGTGGCCGGTCAGAGCACTGGAGACGTGGCACCTACAGCTCACGGCCACATGAGCCCTATGGGGGCTGAACTGGAAGAGGAGGAGGAGGGGGACAGTGGAGCAAAGGCAAGGTTTAGTGAAAAGGGTGGTTTTTATAGTCATCTGACAGGAGAGGAGGAGCAGGAGTAGCCTGTGGAGCTTCTGGGTGATGAGGAAGACAAAACAGAGGACCCAGACACACCATGGCAGTATGCAGTGTAGATGGAGGCAGGGAGTCCCTCCGAGTCACTTGCACAAATGGCACGATACATGCTCACTTGCTTGCGTAGTGACTGCTCAATTGTCACCATTCGGCAGCGGGATGACTTCCTGCTCTCCACCTTGTTGTACCCTTGCTACCGTCACAAAATGGGGGCCTTTTTTACAACCACTGAGAGGGAGGATAAACTGACCTACTACAGAGACATCCTACGTAGTCAGTTAGCTGATGCCTATCTGCGGCATCGTCAATCCTCTCACAGGCCTGACTCAGGGGGCCCTCTGCACCCACGTTTCACTGCCATGGCTGTTGGGGAGGGGTGGGGTGGCAGGAGAAGTACCAGCTCCATCAGCAGCAGCCTAAGTTTACAGTCGCCGATGAGTAGCTTTCTTCACCCGCATAGTGAAGCAACTCATCAGCAGAAGGTAGACCTGGAGAAGGACCTGGACCAGCAGATGGTGGCATACCTTGACATGACCCTGCCAACACACTTTGAAGATCCGCTGAACTTCTAAGCAGCCAAACTTGATTTGTGGCCGCAACTAGCAGAGTTTTACCTGGAAAAGCTGTCCTGCCCGGCCAGTAGTTTGCCATCATAGCGGGTGTTTGGTGCGGAGGGGGCCATAGTAACCCCAAGGAGAACTCGTCTGTCCACCAAAAATGTGGAGAGACTGACCAATGCCTGATGAATCAGAGTAGATTGACCATGGTGACACATCAACACTTTTAAAAAAGAGACCGTTTTCTTCTGCCTACTTCCTCAGCTACTATTCTGATCCTTCCACCCACCTGATGCCACAAATCTGATGCCACACATCTTTCCTCACGTGTACTGGTGTTGCCACCCACCATCCCACTCTGCCACCAGGTCACTTTCAGGACTCCTGATGCTATTGGCGCCACCTCCAGGCTGTGTCATTCAGCCACTATATGGTCTCCTCCAGCTTCCGCCAGCTCCAGGCTGTGTCATTCAGCCACTATATGGTCTCCTCATGCTGCCGCCACCTTCAGGCTGTTTCATTTAGCCACTATATGATCTCCTCGTGCTTCCGCTACCTCCAGGCTGTGTCATTCTGCCGACATGTGGTCTCCTAATGCTGCTGGCACATAAAATTTACATTTTTATGTTCATCATCTATTTAAAATTTTCAATTTACATTTTAGAAAATATCTTTAATCTTTTCAATTGTGAGACCCTATGGTTTCGTCAGGCTGTATTCTCTGTCAGTGTGCTGCCACGTGATATCCTTGTTATAATGATCTTGTAGTAGTAATTATACTCCATTGGAGCTGGAATTACCTCGACTGCTGTTGCTACCTCCAGGCTGTGTCATTCTGCCGCCATTTGGTCTCCTCTGGCTCATGTGAGTTTTTATAGCTTTTTGACCCAAATAAATTCATATCACACTAAATTTTTTTCTGAAAATTCTGCTAATGGGACAAATGGGACAAATGAGATTTTAATAAAATCGCTAGTCCTCATATGTTATCTCTGGAAATACCACAAGAATCCAAAGAAACAGGTTGGAGCGAGAAAATGTAACCATAACTGATTAAAGTTTGATACGCAGTTTCACAGTACCAACCATGCTTACTTACACATGCATGGCTTGATATTTTCGACAAGCATTTGATACCGGCAGAATCTTCCCATTAGCCCTCTCGGGTCAGGCCTGCACCACTGAAAGGGAGTACAAACTAAAACAATACTACTCGAATATTGTGCGGCTCTGTGGCCTACATAGGCTGCTGCCACCTCCAGACTGTGTCATTGTGCCACCATATGGTCTCTTCATACTGCTGCCACATCCAGGCTTTATCATAGTGCTGCCCTGTGGTCTCGTCATGCTGCTGCCACCTCTAGGCTCTGTCACTGTGCCACCATGTGATTTTGTAATATTGATCTTGTAGTTTCACAGTATTTTTTCAAATAAATCCTTCAGGCAACCGGGACACTCAGTCATAAGCATGGGGGGTCGCTGAGAGGCAGGGGATGGGATAGGCGGTAGTTGGCCTCACAGCAGACCGCCAGCTTGATTTTAAGATACAGTACAAGTACAAGCTTTTTCACTGATGCAACTGATAGGAGTATGCACCCACTAATCCAATGGTGCAGAAGCTGAATTTTTCTGAGTTTTTCAAGCGGAGAAAACTATAGACAAAAAAAAAATAAGCATAGCTTCCCATAGAGTAGTATTGTGGTGCAAGGTGATGCAAGTTTTATTACATTGTGTAGAATGTAGGTTAAGAGGTGTAGAAAAGTTAAGACGTGTAGAAAATCCCGGGTACCTGGCGCAATGCACTGTAAAAGGACTTTTAGTACACAACAGATCCCAGCCAGCTGGGATCTGTTGTGTACAAAGAATCCTTTTACATTGGATTGCGCCAGGTACCTGGGATTTTCTACACCCCTTTACCTACATTTCCTTTTCAAGTGGACACTCAGTCATGAATATGGGGGTGCACAGAGAGGCAGAGGCTGGAACGGTAGCTGGCCTCGCGGCAGACCACCAGCTCAATTTTAAGATACAACTAGGAGCTTTTCCATCGTTTACACTGCAGCAATTATACTCTATTGGAGCTGGAATTACTGCAGCTGCTGGCACCAGACTTGCCTTCCAATGGGTCCTCAAAAAAGTATTTAAAGTTTGCTCATTCCAATTACCAGGCTCTGTCATTGTGTCACTGAGAGGCAGTGACTCTAATAGTAACACCTGTGATCTGCATGTCATATTAAAGAACAGTATTATTTCACTTACACAGTACACTCCCTATGCAAGGCAAGGCAAATTGTTCTACACTCCCATTGAGGCTCTCTGTAGCCTGGAAATAAATTTGGATCGAACCTAATTTTTTCAGAAAATTCAGCGAATCGGCCGAATCGAATTCTCAAAAAATTCGCTCATCTCTAATGACAATGGTACTTATCTTGTCCCATTCTGTGCAGGGGATATCCGGTAATCTTCTCTGTTATCTTCAGCTCCGGGCCTGGCTTAGAGCATGGGCGGAGCTGGCAGTGGGACCCAGCAGAGAACAGCAGCAGAGACGCCACTAAGCTCCGCCCATGCATTAAGTCGGGTTCAGATTCCCTTACAAGGTAAGTACCGTTGTCATCAGTGTCACCTGCACTACCTGTCTGTATTGACAGGTTAGTGCAGGTGACACTGATGAAAGATTTCCTTTACTAGCCACAGCTCTTTAATTTTTTCATCTACATACCCATGTAAGGGATTGTTTTTGTAGGACCAATTGTTATTTGTAATGTCTGCATTCATTCCATAACATATGCTCCAAAAGGAAAAAAAAAATCTAACAAAACTACGTTCATCTTCGACTTCACATATAGTATTTGGTCAGTATTTTAAGCCAAAACCTGGAGTGGGTCCAAAACTTTATAGTTTTTCTTTGTTTTGGCCGGTATAGCTGCTCCCGGTCTCTGTTGTACTCGAACTGCCTGGTGCCGAGGGATAATACATCAGAAACCCGCTAAGCCAATCACTAGCTGATGCAGGACACCGCTGCAGCCAATATTTGGCAAAGTAGCAATGTGATCTTTTGTTACCCAACACCAGGAAGTGGAGTGTAGTGGAGACCTTGTCCCACCTCAGCCTGTTATTGACCCCTAGAAGTGGATTACGACAGGAGAGCGAGAGGTAAGCAGAGGTTTTTTTTTTTGTTTTGTTTTTTTGAGCAGGCATCATGGGCACCTTTATAGAAAAATCACTTTGCTGGGATACTTTAGCTGGAGAGGAGCAAATTTCTAAACAAATTCCTGTGTCACTACTTACTCCCATATAGTACCTCTCTACAGCTGCCCTGTTGGAGTAATTGTAACACAATAACCAGTACTAGGGAAGTAGCAATATTCCTTAAAAATATAGTATTTCTATTTATGTAACCATGAATTGATGTTTACCCAGGTCTTTAGCAATGGCGTTGTAGCCTTTTTCTTTACAGCCATCTCTAAAACATATTTTCTGAGATCTCATGAAAGTTTTTTTGCATGGTTCACTCTTACCAAGGGCTCTGTGATAGGAAACAGAGGGAGGTTATTAATGGTACTTATTCTGATTGGGTGACTGTTACTAGTGGGGTACCACAGGGGTCAGTCTTAGGTCCTGTTCTCATTTAATATATTCATTAATTACCTTGTAGAGGGGTTGAATAGTAAAGTAGCAAACTTTGCAGATGATACTAAACTCTGTAAAGCGGTAAACACTATAGAGGACAGTGCACTGTTACTAATGGATCTGGATGGGTTGGAGGTTTGGGCTGGAAAGTGGCAGATGAGGTTCAACACTGATAAATGTAAGGTAATGCACATGGGAGGGAAAAATCCGGGCAATTCAGACCAGCGATTTGCAGCTATTCCTGGTCAATCGGGTCAATCCTGGTCTCTGGTGACCCGGTGACCCAGAAAAAAAGAGACAGCCCCATTCACTCTTACCCAGCAGGAGTGAGGTGGCACAGGTGCCGCCTCACGATCACGTTATTGATTGGTTGGAACAATCGACCAATCACGACCCTGCTGGGCGGTGATCGGGACAGCGATTTGAGAGGAGATCGGCACCGGTGGGGGTCTCCTACCTTCCTCTGGTCTGGTGGGGGTCCCCTCTGGTGCAGTGGCGGCGACAGGAGCAGCAGGATCGGTGGCAGGATCAGTGGCAGCAGCGGTGGCGGTCCCGGCAGCACGATACAGCAGGAGTTGAGGCCTGTTCACCTCCTGCTGTTGCTTAGCAACAACTCTCGGCATGCAAAGCCTAAGGGCATGCTGGGAGTTGTAGTTATGCAACAGCTGGAGTTTCAAATACAACTCCCAGCATGCCCTTTGGTAGTCTGTGCATGCTGGGAATTGTAGTTATGCAACAGCTGGAGGAAAAAAAATTCTATGAAAAAGTGTGCATCCAGCTGTTGCAAAACTACAACTCTCAGCATGCCCTTCGACTGTCAATGCATGCTGATTGTTGCAGTTTTGCAACAGCTGAAGGCACACTGGTTGTGAAACCGAGTTTGTCCCCTCACTCAGTGTTTTGCAACCAGTGTGCCTGCAGCTGTTGCAAAAATACAACTCCCAGCATGCACTGAGAGACTGTACATGCTGGGAGTTCTAGTTTTGCAACAGCTTGAAGCACACTGGTTGCGAAACACTGAGTTAAATAACAAACTCTCAGTGTTTTGCAACCAATGTGCCTCCAGCTGTTGCATAACTACAACTCCCAGCATGTATGGTCTGTCAGTACATGCTGGGAGCTGTAGTTCTGAAACAGCTGGATGTTTGCCCCCCCCCCCCCCCCATGTGAATGCACAGGGTACATTCACACGGGTGGGTTTACAGCGAGTTTTCTGCTGCAAGTTTGAGATGCAGCAAATTTTTCGCCGCAGCTCAAACTCCCAGCGGGAAACTTAAAGTAAACCCGACTGTGTGAATGTACCCTAAAAACACTACACCTACAACAAAATAAAAAGTAAAACACTACATATACACATACCCCTACACAGACCCCCCCCCCCCTCCAGTAAAAAAAAACAAAAAAAAAATCTTGTACAGCACTGTTTCCAAAACAACAACTCCCAGTATTGCGGGATAGCCACTGACTGTCAAGGCATGCTGGGAGTTTTGCAACAGCTGGAGACACCCTGTTTGGGAAACACTGTGGTAGGGTATTTTTGTGGCGGATTCAAATCCCCAATTTAGGCCTCAAATGCGCATGGCACTCTCTCACTTCAGAGCCCTGTCGTATTTCAAGGAAACAGTTTAGGGCCACATATGGCGTATTTCCGTACTCGGGAGAAATTGTGTTACAAATTTTGGGGGGCTTTTTCTCCTTTTACCCCTTATGAAAAGGTAAAGTTGGGGTCTACACGAGCCTGTTAGTGTAAAAAAGCGGTAAAAGGAAAAAGAGACCCCAAAAATTTATAACACAATTTCTCCTGAGTACAGAACTACCCCATATGTAGGCGTAAAGTGCTCTGAGGACGCACAACAAGGCTCAAGAGTGAGAGCGCACTATGTACATTTGAGGTCTAAATTGGTGCTTTGCACAGGGGTGGCTGATTTTACAGCGGTTCTGACATAAACGCAAAACAATAAATACACAGATGTAACCCCATTTTGGAAACTACACCCCTCAGGAATGTAACAAGAGGTATAGTGAGCCTTAACACCCCATAGGTGTTTAACAAATTTTCGTTAAAGTTGGATGTGAAAATAAAAAATAAAATGTTTTCACTAAAATGTTGGTTACCTAACATTTTTCATTTTCACAAGGGAGAATAGGAAAAAAGTCTCCCAAAATTTGTAGCCCCATTTTTTCTGAGTAAGAAAATACCCCATATGTGGATGTAAAATGCTCTGTGGGCGAACTACAATGCTCAGAAGAGAAGGAGCGTCATTGGACTTTTGGCAAGAGAATGTGTCTGAAATTGAAGGCCATGTGTATTTACATAGCCCCCATGCTGCCAGAACAGTGGACCCCCCACATGTGACCCCATTTTGGAAACTGCACCCCTCACCTAATGTAATAAGGGGTACAGTGATCATTTACACCCCACAGGTGTCTGACAGATTTTTGGAACAGTGGTCTGTGAAAATGAAAAATTGGTGTAACCAGTGTAGAGATCATTCCTCAGGGAGGCAAAGGGTGAACTTCTACTGTCTTATGTATCTACTGGTGTCACCTTTCACTTTAATGCTGTCTGTGCTGACTGCTGAAAAGTGATCTGTACATCACAGGAAATCTCATCTTAGTTTTAGGCTTAGACTACTTTCACACTGCTGTTGCTTATCCGTCCCTAAACGTCCATTAGGCTCTTTTTTTTCCAGCCTTTAACAGTTGTTATCGGGATGGGGCGCAGCGGGAAATAACGGATCCCGATGGATCCCATTTACTATAATGGGGTCCTTCGAGCCCCGTTATTTTGTAGCGGGAGTAGCTGGAGAAAAAAATGGCACAAGCAGTATTTTTAATCCCGCTATTCCCCCCGGGCTCCCCCGTCGGCCTAATGGCAGTGTGAAAAAAGCCTTAGTGGTAAGAATGACAACTGCAAGTTTAATGGAAATCTGTCACCAGTGTCACCTGCACTAACCTGTCTGTACCGTGGCAGGGATCTATGGTAATCTTGGGCAATAGCTCCAGCTCTGGGCACCCGATTTGGGGTACGAGCGGAACTTAGTGATGTCACCGCTGCCGCGAGACCAGCAGAGAGCAGCAGTGGTGACATCACTAAGCTCTGCACGTGCTCCAATTCGGATGCCTGTAGCAGAAGCAAGATTACTGGAGATCCCCACCATAGAACGTGACAAGATGAGTACCGTTGTGATCAGTGTCACCTGCACTATCTGTCAGGTTAGTGCAGGTACTGAAGAGACAAAAAGAGAAAAGGAGGAGCGCGATCCTTGTGTATTACCATTGTGGATGCAGGCATAAGTAATAATTAGATTGTGCTCACCAGAGTTGGTTATGCTCAGAGCATAACATCTATAGCAGCCTGTCAGTAGCGGGTCAGCAGCCTTGGAGTGCCCGATCATCCAGGGAAGTCAGCAATGAATAGCTGGTCTTGTAGTGAGAAAAAAAAATAATGAAAACTCCAATTCAGGCGCTTCTCCCAATAAAAGGTTTTCTTTATTTTCAGGATAATACATAAAATATTTTAAAAGCACTTTCTTGAAAGTGAAAGTGCTTTTAAAATATTTTATGCATTATCCTGAAAATAAAGAAAACTTTTTATTGGGAGAAGCGCCTGAATTGGAATTTTAATTATAATTTTTTTCTCACTACAAGACCAGGTTAGTGCAGGTGACACTGGTGACAGATTTCCTTTAAGGATTATTCATTAATATAGATCGTAACATAGTTCATAAGGTTGAAAAAAGACTAAAGTCCATCAAGTTCAACCTATATCCCTAATGAGTCCCTACTGAGTTGATCCAGAGGAAGGCAAAAAACCCTCATACTAGAGGTAAAAATTCCTTCCCGACTCCAAATATGGCAATCAGAATAAATCCCTGGATCAACATTCTGTCCCTATAAATCTAAAATCCATAACCTGTAATGTTATTATTCTCCAAAAATGCATCCATACCCCTTATGAACTCTTTCCCAGAGTTCCCCATGACCACCTCCTCAGGCAGAGAATTCCACAGTCTCACTGCTCTTATAGTAAAGAACCCCCGTCTGTGCTGGTGTAGAAAACTTCTTTCCCCTAAGCGTAGAGGATGCCCCCTTGTTATAGATACAGTCCTGGGTATAAATAGATTATGGGAGAGATCACTGTACGGTCCCCTGATATATTTATACATAGTTATTAGGTCTCCCCTAAGCCTTCTTTTTTCTAAACTAAATAACCCTAATTCTGATAATCTTTCTGGCTACTGTAGTCCTCCCATTCCCCGTATTACTCTGGTTGCCCGTCTTTGAACCCTCTCCAGCTCCACTATATCTTTCTTGTACACTGGTGCCCAGTACTGTACACAGTATTCCATGTGTGGTCTGACTAGTGATTTGTACAGTGGTAGAATTATTTCCTTGTCGTGGGCATCTATGCCCCTACTGATTTTATTTGCCTTGGCAGCAGCTGCCCGACACTGGTCACTACAGCTTAATTTACTATTAACTAAGACCCCTAAGTCCTTTCCCAAATCAGTTGTCCCAAGCATTCTCCAATTTAATACATAATCCCAGCCCGGATTTTTCTTCCCCATGTACATTACCTTACATTTATCAGTGTTAAACCTCATCTGCCACTTCCCAGCCCAAACCTCCAACCTATCCAGATCCATTTGTAACAGTGCACTATCCTCTATAGTGTTTACCGCTTTACAGAGTTTAGTATCATCTGCAAAGATTGCTACTTTACTATTCAACCCCTCTATAAGGTCATTAATAAATATATTAAATAGTGAAAAGGAAAATCTGAAAAAAATACAAAAAACATCTTGAAAATTTTTTAGGGAATGACTTATTGTTTAAACCAGCATATTACTATTATTCTCAATTCTGATTTTATTTCTTTTACTAAAAGTAAACTTTTCTTTACATAATAATATTTTACATAACCATATTTACTGTACTGAGGAAATTGTTTGAATAAACTAAACTTCACTGACAACTAAAGGGTGAGTGCTGTGCTGAAGTTTTTCTCTACATATGTTATATTTCACCCGTGTCTCAAGCGCAACGCAACGCCCAGCTAAACAGTACAGTATCCCCGATATCGCAATCAGGGAAATAAAGTAGGATTCCAGCATCCTGAACACAAAATCTTGCAATGACTGCAAAATCTTATGTTCATGCTGCTTATATTTTGTTTCTTTTTAGAAAAAAAGTTGAATGAAGAGCTGTAATTTTTCACCAGAAACTTTTCCTGCTGTACAAATCAAAATGGAAAAGGTGATGGAGACAATCGAGTCTTTGTATAAAGTAGAATGAAGGATTCAAACTGACTGAAAGGAGCTACAATATTCTGTATATATTATTTTACAGTTAGGGAAGGAAGTCAAAATGTTAAATACTTGACAGTGGAATATTTGTAATAAAAAAATAAAGTTTAAATGAGGTTAATGCCCTATTCCATAACCCCTTAAGGATGAGTGCCGTAAATGTACGGCGCTGCTAAGAAGTTCTTAGCGCACAGCGCTGTACATTTACGGCGCAGCTTTCCTGGATCACCGCGTCTCCGGACACTGTGATCGGAACGGGTTGACTGCTGATATCTATCAGCAGGCATCCCTGCATATCGCCCAGGGGGGTCCCGAGACCCCCCCCCCCCCCAAGTCGGCGATCACGGCAAATCGTCAGTCAATTCAGACCGGCGATTTGCGCTATTCCGGGCCAAATTGGGTCTCTGGTGACCCGGTAAAAAAGGGTGAATGGGGCTGTCAGAGACAGCCCCATTCACCCATACCCAGCAGGAGTGAGGTGACACGGGTGCCACCTCACGATCACGTGATTTATCGGTCGGAACAACCGATCAATCACGGACCTGCTGGGCGGTGATCGGGTCGGCGATCGGAGCGGAGATCGACGCCGGCGGGGGTCTCCTACCTTGCCCTGGTCCGGCGGGGTTCCCTCAGGATCGGTGGTGGCGACAGGAGCAGCAGGATCGGTCCCTCGGCAGGATACAGCGCGGCGGTCCCAGGAGGCAGGATACACAGCAGGTGGTGAATCCTGTTCACTTCCTGCTGTTGCTTAGCAACAGCTTGCAGCATGCACAGCCAAAGGGCATGCTGGGAGTTGTAGTTTTGCAACAGCTGGAGTTCCAACTACAACTCCCAGCATGCCCTTTGGTAGTCTGTACATGCTGGGTGTTGTAGTTTTGCAACAGCTGGAGGCACATTTTTTTTTTGACACATTGGTTGTGAAACCTAGTTTTTTACCTAACTCAGTGTTTCACAACCAGCGTGCCTCCAGCTGTTGCATAACTACAACTCCCAGCATGTATGATCTGTCAGTGCATGATGGGAGTTGTAGTTTTGCAACAGCTGGAGGTTTGCCCCCCCCCCCATGTGAATGTACAGGGTACATTCACACGGGCGGATTTACAGTAAGTTCTCTGCTGCAAGTTTGAGATGCGGCAAATTTTCTGCCGCGGTTCAAACTCCCAGCTCAAACTCACTGTAAACCCAACCGTGTGAATGCACCCTAAAAACACTACACAAAATAAAAAGTAAAACACTACATATACCCATACCCCTACACAGCCCCCCCCCCCCCCCAATAAAAAAAAACGTCTAGTACGGCACTGTTTCCAAAACAGAGCCTCCAGCTGTTGAAAAACAACAACTCCCAGTATTGCCGGACAACCACTGACTGTCCAGGCATGCTGGGAAACACTGCCGTAGAGTATTTTTGTGGTGGATTCAAATACCCAATTTTGGCCTCAAATGCGCATGGCGCTCTCTCACTTCGGAGCCCTATCGTATTTCAAGGAAACAGTTAAGGGTCACATATGGGGTATCTCCGTACTCTGGAGAAATTGTGTTATACATTTTGGGGGGCTTTTTCTCCTTTTACCGCTTATGAAAAAGCAAAGTTGGGGTCTACACCAGCACGTTAGTGTAAAAAAATAATGTTTACACTAACATGCTGGTGTTGCCCCATACTTTTAATTTTCACAATCGGTAAAAGGAAAAAAAAGACCCTCAAAATTGGTAACGCAATTTCTCCTGAATACGGAAATACCCCATATGTGGGCGTAAAGTGATCTGCGGGCGCACAACAAGACTCAGGAGTGAGTGCGCACAATATACATTTGAGGTCTAAATTGGTGATTTGCACAGGGGTGACTGATTTTACAGCGGTTCTAACGTAAACGCAAAACAATAAATACCCAGATGTGACCCCATTTTGGAAACTAGGCCCCTCACGGAACATAACAAGTGGTTTAGTGAGCCTTAACACCCCACAGGTGTATGACAAGTTTTCCTTAAAGTTGGATGTGAAAATGAAAAAAAAAATGTTTTCACTAAAATGCTGGTGTTACCCTACATTTTTCATTTTTACAAGGTAGAATAGGAAAAAAGCCCCCCAAAATTTGTAGCCCCATTTCTTCTGAGGAAGAACATACCCCATATGTGAATATAAAGTGCTCTGCAGGTGACCTAAAATGCTCAGAAGAGAACGAGCGCCATTGGGATTTTGGAGAGACAATGTGTCCAAAATTGATGGCCATGTGTATTTGCAAAGCCCCCATAGTGCCAGAACAGTGGACCTCCTCACATGTGACCCCACTTTGGAAACTACACCCCTCACGTAATGTACTTAGGGGTACAGTGAGCATTTATGCCCCACAGGTGTCTGACAGATTTTTGGAACAGTGGTCCGTGAAAATGAAAAATTAAATTTTTCATTTGCACAGCCCACTGTTCCAATGATCTTTAAATCGCCAGTGGGGTGAAAATGTTCACTGCACCCCTTATAAAATTTTGTGAGGGGTGTAGTTTCCAAAATGGGGTCACATGTTTGGGGGTCCACTGTTCTGGCACCACGGGGGGCTTTGTAAACGCACATGGCCCCCGACTTCTATTCCAACCAAGTTCTCTCACCAAACGCTCAATGGCGCTCCTTCTCTTCTGAGCATTGTAGTTCACCCGCAGAGCACTTTACATTCACATATGTGGTATTTCCATACACATTTTGGGAGATTTTTCTCCAATTACCCCTTGTGAAAATGAATAATTTGGGGTAACATCAGCATTTTTGTGAAAAAAATCTAATTTTTCATTTTCCTGTCCAACTTTGTCCAGCGGAAATTTGTCAAACACCTGTGGGGTGTTAAGGCTCACTGTACCCCTTGTTACGTTCCTTGAGGGGTGTTGTTTCTAAAATAGTATGCCATGTGGGTTTTTTGCTGTTCTGGCACCATAGGGGCTTCCTAAATGCGACATGCCCCCCAAAAACCATTTCAGCAAAATTTGCTTTCCAAAAGCCAAATGTGACTTCTTCTCTTCTGAGCATTGTAGTGCACCCGCAGTGCACTTGACGTCCACACATTGGGTATTTCCATAATCAGAAGAGATGGGGTTACAAATTTTGGGTGGCATGTTCTCCTATAACCTCTTGCAAAAATGTAAAATTTGGGGGAAAACCAGCATTTTATTGAAGAAAAAAAAACTTCATTTACACATCCGACTTTAATGAAAAGTCGTCAAAAACCTGTGGGTTGTTAAAGCTCACTGGACCCCTTGTTATGTTCCTTGAGGGGTGAAGTTTCCAAAATAGTATGCTATGTTGGAGTTTTTTTGCTGTTCTGGCACCATATGGGCTTCATAAATGTGACACACACCCCAAAAACCATTTCAGAAAAACGTATTCTCCAAAATCCCATTGTCGCTCCTTCCCTTCTGAGGCTTGTAGTGCACCCACAAAGCACTTGACATCCACCTATGAGGTATTTCCTTACTGGGTTGCAAATTTTGAGGGGCTTTTTTTCCTTTTACCCCTTTTAAAACTTCAAAAACTGGGTCTACAAGAACATGCGAGTGTAAAAAATGAAGATTTTGAATTTTCTCCTTCATTTTTCTGCTATTCCTATGAAACACCTAAAGGGTTAACAATCTTACTGAATGTCATTTTGAAAACATTGTGGGTGCAGTTTTTATAGTGGATTTCTATTATGAAGACCCCTCAAATCCACTTCAAAAGTGAACTGGTCCCTGAATAATTTCGATTTTGAAAATTTTGCGAAAAATTGGAAAATTGCTGCTAAACTTTGAAGCCCTCTTATGTCTTCCAAAAGTAAAAACATGTCAACTTTATGATGCAAACATAAAGTAGACATATTGTATTAGTGAATCAATATAAAATTTATTTGGAACATCCATTTTCCTTACAAGCAGAGAGTTTCAAAGTTAGAAAAATGCAACATTTTCAAAATTTTCATGAAATTTGGGGATTTTTAACAAAGAAAGGATGCAAGTAACGATGAAAATTTACAACTGTGTTAAAGTAGAATATGCCATGAAAAAATTGTGGAATCAGAATAATCGGTAAAAGCATCCCAATATTATTAATGCATAAAGTGATAGTGGTCAGAATTTCAAAAAAGGGCTGAGTCCTTAAGGTGAAAAGGGGCTCAGTTCTTAAGGGGTTAAAGATCATTTGGATGGGATGAAAAGTGACCTCTTTAATAGCCAAAGCTACTGTAATTCCTATATTTATAACCTAACTAGCTGAGTACCCGGCGGTGCCCGGTTTTTCCTTCCTAATCCTTGTTGGGGAGGAAAATAAACGAAGGAGGAAGCTTTTGACTTCATATCCTTTCCTCATATATTGTTGTCATATCCCAAACCCATATCCCATCCTCATATCCCGACCTCCTATACCGACCTCCTATGCCATCATCATATCTCAACCTCATATCCCGTCCTCATATCCCGACCTCCTATCCCGACCTCCTATCCTGTCCTCATATCCCATCCTCCTATCTCGACCTCATATCTCGACCTCCTATCCTGACCTCCTATCCTGTCCTCCTATCTTGACCTCCTATCTCGACCTCCTATCTCGACCTCCTATCCCGACCTCCTATCCCGACCTTCTATCCCGACCTCCTATCCCGTCCTCCTATCCCGTCCTCCTATCCCGTCCTCCTATCCCGTCCTGCTATCCCGTCCTCCTATCCCATCCTCCTATCCCGTCCTCCTATCTCGACCTCCTATCTCGACCTCCTATCTCGACCTCCTATCTCGTCCTCCTATTTTGTCCTCCTATCTCGTCCTCCTATCTTGACCTCCTATCCCGTTCTCCTATCTCGACCTCCTATCCCATCCTCCTATCCTGTCCTCCTATGCCAATCTCCTATGGCGACCTCCTATCCCGACCTCCTATGCCGACTTCCTATCCCGACCTTCTATCCCGTCCCCCTATCCCGTCCTCCTATCCCGTCCTCATATCCTGTCCTCATATCCCGTACTCATATCCCGACCTCCTATCCCCACCTCCTATCCTGTCCTCCTATCCTGGTCCTCCTATCCTGTCTTCCTAACACGTCCTCCTATCCCGAACGGTAATATGTGTACCAGGTATTGAAATATCTCCAGCCAAAAGGAAGTTATGTGAGAATATACATTTCCCATTGATTTGCATGGGACTTCAAACAAAAACCCTCACACTCACAAATGGGGGTGGATAAGCATTAAATTAACTATCCTATATTTTTAGTGGACATATAGGTAACATGTGACCAAGTATTATCAAAATATCTCCAGCCATTTGGAAGTTATGCAGTAACATATATTTCCCATTGACTTGTATGGGACTTTAAAAATAAACCCCGGCCCTGGCAAATGGGGGTGAGTAAGGGTTAAATCAACTATCCTATGTTTGTTGTTGACATATAAGTAACATGTGTGCCAAGTTTCATGTTAATATCTTTAGCCGTTTGGACGTGATGCTGGAACATACACACATACACACATACACTTGTTGAGTTTTATATATATAGATGAAATAATTGTCAAATTTGAAATAAAGTATATTTATAACCTAACTAGCTGAGTACCCGGCGTTGCCCGGTTTTTCCTTCCTAATCCTTGTTGGGGCGGAAAATAAACAAAGGAGGATGCTTTTGACTTCATATCCTGTCCTCATATATTGTTATCATATCCCAACCCCATATCCCGTCCTCATATCCCGAACTCCTATCCCGACCTCCTATCCGTCCTCATATCCCGTCCTCCTATCTCGACCTCCTATCCCGTCCTCCTATCTCGACCTCCTATCTCGACCTTCTATCTTGACCTCCTATCCCGACCTCCTATCCCGTTCTCCTATCCCGTCCTCCTATCTCGTCCTCTTATCTCGTCCTCCTATCCCATCCTTCTATTCTGTCCTCCTATGCCGACCTCCTATCCGGACTTCCTAGCCCGTCCTCTTATTAAGTCCATCTATCCCAACCTCCTATCCCAACCTCCTATCCCGATCTCCTATCCCGACCTCCTATCCCGACCTTCTATCCCGTCCTCCTATCCTGGTCCTCCTATCCTGTCTTCCTACCACGTCCTCCTATCCCGACCTCCTATCCGGACCTCCTATCCCGACCAGTAATATGTGTACCAGGTATTGAAATAACTCCAGCCGAACGGAAGTTATGTGAGAATATACATTTCCCATTGATTTGCATGGGACTTCAAACAAGAACCCAGACACTCACAAATGGGGGTAGATAAGGGTTAAATAAACTATCCTATATTTTTAGTGGACATATAAGTAACATGTGACCAAGTATTATCGGAATATCTGCAGCCATCTGGAAGTTATGCAGCAACCTATATTTCCCATTGACTTGTATGGGACTTTAAACATAAACCCGCCCCTGGAAAATGGGGGTGAGTAAGGGTTAAATAACCTATCCTATGTTTGTTGCTGACATATAAGTAACACGTGTGCCAAGTTTCATGTTAATATCTTTAGCCGTTTGGACGTGATGCTGGAACATACACACATACACACACACATACACATACACACACACACGTTGAGTTTTATAGAGCTAATTGGCAGAAGGCTTCTCAGGAGATAAGCCGTTACGAATACTTTGCTTATTCTGACCACTGTCACTTTATGCATTAATAACTCTGGGATGCTTTATTATCTCACATTCTGCAAAATTTCCTCCGAATTGATAAAACAAAAATGGAACTTGGTTGTATGTAGAGAGGAATAAGGTGGCATCATCATGTTGTGAGGGGACAGTTCTGCAGAAGCGCTTCACAAAATAAATGGCATCATTAGGAAGGAAAACCATGTGGAGCCATGACCTAAATCACTGTTTATACATAAGCTTAATAATAATAAAACATGAGGCTTGTTCTAGTGTCCCTCGGGTTATATCTATGGAATTGGATGCTTTGTTTCAGAAAACCAAACTTCCAATTAGAGATGAGCAAATTTTTTAAAAATTTGATTTGGCCAATTCGCCGAATTTTCCGAAAAAATTTGGTTCCGGTCCAATTTATTCGTGGCGAATCGCTATTAAAAATGGCTATTTATGGCCCACAGAATAGGGGTGTAGAACACTTTGCTTTGCCCTAACACGCACAGGGAGTGTGCTGTGTTAGTGAAATAATACTGTTATTTATGACCTGCAGATTACAGGCATCGGTGTTAGAATCACTGCCACAGAGCATCTGGATGTGGAAGATTTTTTATGTAATTTTAATATTATTTTAATTTATTAAAAATTTTTGATTACACATTCTGGTGAGCATGCAGCTGGCAGTCTGCCGCGAGGCAAGCTACTACCTGTTCCAGCCCCTGCCTCTTAGCGCACCCCAATACTCTTAGTGTCCATTTGAAAAGGGAGGGACTGCAATACCAGCAACTTTCAGATTCTGTGCCATTGGATAAGTGGGCACATAAAGCTAGAAGTGGCTGCAGTGAAAAAGCTTGTACTTGTATCTTAAAATCGAGCTGGTGGTCCTCTGCCAGGTGAGATACCACCTGTTCCAGCCCTTGACTCTCAGCGCCCCCCTGACTGTGAAAGTATGAATGTTACATTTAATCAGTTATGGTTCATAGTTATCGCTCCAAGCTGTTTCATTGGATTATTGTGATAATTCCACAGGTAATATGACCTCGACAACCATAGGGCCTCAGTCTTGAAAATAATACATTGACATTTTTTTTATTAAAATGTAAGATTCGATTCCCAAGTTTAATGTCCTGGTGTTTACTTTGAACTAATACTGTATGACCACAAAAGCAAAACTAACAAGGAGTCACATAGCAGCACAATGACAGAGCCTAGAGGTGGCAGCAGCATGAGGATATCATAATGTGGCAGAATGACACAGCCTGAAATTGGCAGCAGCAAGAGGAGAGCATATAGTGGCTGAATGACACAGCCTGGAGCTGGTGGCAGCCTGAGGAGACAATAGGGCTTCCCAATCCCTAAGATTAAAAGATGAATTTTAAAATTTAAATTGAAGATTTATGGTAGCTAGTGCTACCATAAACATTTTTAGGTAATGTCCCAGGCTCAGCAGCATCAGTAAACCATATAGTGGCTAAATGGCACAGCCTGGAGTTGGCAGCAGCATGAGTAGAACATATAGTGGCTGAATGGCACAGTCTGGATTTGGTGGCAGATGAGGAGACCATATAGTGGCTGAATGGCACA
Organism: Hyla sarda; assembly: GCF_029499605.1. Taxonomy (NCBI): domain Eukaryota; kingdom Metazoa; phylum Chordata; class Amphibia; order Anura; family Hylidae; genus Hyla; species Hyla sarda. The sequence goes on along the minus strand of NC_079190.1, from coordinate 333,148,124 downwards.
GCCCGGAGTTGGCCGCAGCATGAGTAGAACATATAGTGGCTGAATGGTACAGCCTGGAGTTGGCAGCAGCATAAATAGAACATATAGTGGCTGAATGGCACAACCTGTAGTTGGTGGCAGCATGAGTAGAACACATAGTGGCTGAATGGCACAATCTGGAGTTGGCGGAAGCATGAGGAGACCATATGGTGGCTGAATGAGACAGTCTGGAGGTGGCAGCAGCAGCATCAGAAGTCCTGAAAGTGACCCGGTGACAGAGTGGTGCGGTGGGTGGCAATACCAGTACCCTGTGACGAAGGTGGGTGAAAAAAGGTCTGATGTGGAGTAATTTTTGTAACTGTAACTTTACATTATTGTGAAGTGTTGGTGTGGCACCATGGTCAATCTACTCTGATGCATCAGGCATTGGTGGGTGGAAATCCTGGCTGATCCATGCCTGATTCATCTTCACAAAGGTCAGTCTCTCCACATTTTTCGTGGACAGATGAGTTCTCCTTGGGGTGACTATGGCCCTTGATGCACTATACACCCGCTCTGATGGCACACTACTGGCCGGGCAGGACAGCTTTTCCAGGGCAAACTCTGCTAGTTTCCGCTTAAATCAAGTTTGGCTGTCCAGAAGTCCAACGGATCTTCAAGGTGTGTTGGCATGGGCATGTCAAGGTACATCAGCTGCTGGTTCAGGTCCTGCTCCAGGTCTACCTGGTGCTGATGAGTTGTTTCACTATGCGGGTGAAGAAAGCTACTCATCAGTGAACTATAGACTCAGGCTGCTGTTGATGGAGCTGGTACTGCTCCTGCCACCCCACCCCTCCACAGCAGACATGGCAGTAGAATGTGAGAGCAGAGGGCCCCCCCAAGTCAGACATGTGAGAGGATGGATGATGGCACCGATAGGCATCGGCCAACTGACTACGTAGGATGTCTCTGTAGTAGGTCAGTTTGTCCTCCCTCTCAGTGGGTGTAAAAAAAAAGGCCCCCCTTTTGTGGAGGTAGCGAGGGTCCAATAAGAGCCAGAAGTCATCACGCTGCCGAATGGTGACAATGACTCGGAGGGACTCCCTGCCTCCATCTCCACCGCATACTGCCACGGTGTGTCTGGGTCCTCTGTCTCGCCTTCCTCATAACCCTCTAGCTCCTCTGGCTGCTCCTGCTCCTCCTCTTCTGTCAGATGACTAGAAAAACCGCCCATCTCGTGAAACATAAACTGTGCTCCACTGTGCCCCTCCCCCTCTTCCTCCTCCTCCAGTTCAGACCCCAAAGGGTTTATGTGGCCATGAGATGTAGGTGCTACATCTCCATTGCCCTGACCAGTCCTCTTTTCCAACATGTGTTGTAAGAAAATGAACCAGTGGAATGACGTCGTTCATCCAGTAATCCTGGCGACTGATTAATAATGTGGCTTCCTCAAAGGGCCTGAGCAAACGGCAGGTGTCACGTATGAGCTGCCACTGGTTGACATTGAAGTTACACAGGGGAGTCCCCCTATCCGCTTGGATCATCAAGAAATTGGAGATGGCTTTTCTCTTTTCGTATAGTCGCTCCAACATATGGAGGGTGGAATTCCAACGTATGCCAACGTCGCAAATCAGACTATGTACGAGTGGCTGAAGTGCATGCAAAGTTTCCTTCCCATTGTTAGGATATCTTGCAAATGGGGGGGAGCACTTAAGGAACCACCTGACAACCAGATTGAACACATGTGCCATGCAGGGTGCACGGTTCAGCCTTCCTTGTCACTGCGCAGACAAGATGTTCTTCCCTTTGTCAGTCACCATGGTTCCCATTTCCAGTTTTCATGGAGTAAGCCATGCTCCAATTTCTTTATGAATGACTTTTAGCAGTTCCTCCCCTGTGTGACTCTGTTCGCCAAGGCAAACCATGTGTAGAGCAACGTGACACCACCATATCCTGCACACATGGTATGCTGAAGGGGCACTGAGACTTGTCTGTGCAGTGGAGGCTTAGGGCACGGTGAAGGATGCGGAGGCGGCGTCGCACACTGTCACAGGACCAACAGCCTGATAGTGTGGAGTAGGAAGCGGTGTGACCTGTCCAGGTTGGTGTTGTGATTGTGCAGGAACCACATTCACCCAGTAGGCCGTAAAGGACATGTATTGTCCCTGACCATAGTTACAGCTCCAGATGTCGGCGCTGCAGTGCACTGTGGTACACACTGACAGGCTCAAGGACTGGCCCACCTTCTCTTCCACAAAATTGTGCAGGGCTGGTACTGCATTCTTCGCAAAGAAATGACAGCTTGGCACTCTCCACCTAGGCTTGGCACAAGCCATCAGTTCTCTGAAAGGTGCAGAGGCCACCACTTGTAAAGGGAGGGACTGTAGCACCAGCAACTTAGACAGGAGCACATTCAGCTTCTGTGCCGTAGGATGAGTGGACGCATACTGTTGTCTCTTTGACATGGCTCCGCCGATGGATTGCTGGTGGAATGACTTGAGGAGCAGGAGCATCTGGTGCGACAGAAGGAAAGTATGACACACAGCTCCCTTCGGCTGAGGTGGTGCAGCCTTGGCTGGCTGAAACAGGGAGCGGCGTGCCACTGGATGATACAGCAGGCTGGACCACTAAATCGGAGCACGGTTCTCCCAGGCCTCTTTATGGTGGTGCAGCATATGTTGACCCAGAGCCGTGATGCTAACATTGGGACCCTGAGCACATTGGACCTTCTGCCAACAAATCTTGCATGTGGCTATGTTAACCTCCTACGGATGCTTGATGAAAAACTGCCACACCGACGAGTAGCTGATTTTTTTCCCACCAACAGTGTGCACTTATTGACTGCTACTGCCGCATCTCCAGGAACCCCTGTTCCACTAGCTTCCGGGAAAGTAGGCTGCCGCAAAGCAGGTGGTCTCCCCAGACATGTTTGGCTACAGACTTTCCACTTCTGCCACCATGCTGACTGCCAACCATGCTACCACCTTGCTGGCTCAGCTGCTGCCTCATGGGCGACCTGCAACCCACTTTTCTTGATGATGATGAAGCCCCTTCTGCACCTGGCTCCCAAGTGCGATCAGTTTCATCATCATCGAGTCGTGTCTGCATGTCACCGATGTCCTCCTCAGGTTCCTCAACAGTGTCTGCTTCATGACCCTGAATGCTGGCAACATCGCCTCCCATGTCCTTCTCCTCATCACTACTTGCCCGCCTAGTGGAGGAAGCGACGGATGTCTCCTCCAATTCTTGGCAGGGCAGTAGCTGCTGACTGTCCTCTATTAGATCGTGTTCACTGAATAGTGGAGCTGAACCCACAGAATAAGATACTTCTTTAGGGGAGGGAACAGCATAGGACAGAGGCAATTGTCACGATTCGGCTGGCAGGAGGTGGATCCTCTGTGCCAGAGAGGGATGGGCGTGGACCGTGCTGGTGGACCGGTTCTAAGTTGCTACTAGTATTCACCAGAGCCCGCCGCAAAGCGGGATGATCTTGCAGCGGCGGTAGCAACCAGGTCGTATCCACTAGCAACGGCTCAACCTCTCTGACTGCTGAAGATAGGCGCGGTACAAGGGAGTAGACAAGAGCAAGGTCGGACGTAGCAGAAGGTCGGGGCAGGCAGCAAGGATCGTAGTCAGGGGCAACGGCAGGAGGTCTGGAACACAGGCTAGGAACACACAAGGAAACGCTTTCACTGGCACAATGGCAACAAGATCCGGCGAGGGAGTGCAGGGGAAGTGAGGTATAAATAGGGAGTGCACAGGTGAACACACTAATTAAGCCAACTGCGCCAATCAGTGGCGCAGTGGCCCTTTAAATCGCAGAGACCCGGCGCGCGCGCGCCCTAAGGAGCGGGGCCGCGCGCGCCGGGACAGGACCGACGGAGAGCGATTCAGGTACGGGAGCCGGGGTGCGCATCGCGAGCGGGCGCCACCCGCTTCGCGAATCGCATCCCGGCTGGGAGAGGTATCGCAGCGCACCCGGTCAGCAGGTCTGACCGGGGCGCTGCAATTGCGAGGATGTTGCGAGCGCTCCGGGGAGGAGCGGGGACCCGGAGCGCTCGGCGTAACAGTACCCCCCCCCCTTGGGTCTCCCCCTCTTCTTGGAGCCTGAGAACCTGAGGACCAGACTTTTGTCTAGGATGTTGTCCTCAGGTTCCCAGGATCTCTCTTCTGGACCACAGCCCTCCCAATCTACCAAGAAAAATCTTTTTCCTCTGACCGTCTTGGAGGCCAGTATCTCCTTCACGGAGAAGATGTCAGAAGAACCGGAAACAGGAGTGGGAGAATCAAGTTTGGGAGAGAAACGGTTGATGATGAGTGGTTTAAGGAGAGAGACATGGAAGGCATTGGGAATACGAAGAGAAGGAGGAAGAAGGAGTTTGTAAGAGACAGGATTAATCTGGCACAAGACTTTGAAAGGACCAAGATAGCGTGGTCCCAGTTTGTAACTGGGGACACGAAAGCGGACATATTTAGCGGAGAGCCATACCTTGTCTCCGGGAGCAAAAATGGGGGGAGTTCTTCTTTTCTTATCGGCAAACCTTTTCATGCGGGATGAAGCCTGTAAAAGAGAATTTTGGGTCTCTTTCCATATGGTGGAAAGATCACGAGTCACTTCATCCACAGCGGGCAAACCAGAGGGCAAGGGAGTAGGGAGGGGGGGAAGAGGGTGACGGCCGTACACCACGAAAAATGGGGACTTAGCAGAAGATTCAGAGACTCTGAAGTTGTATGAGAATTCGGCCCATGGTAGAAGATCTGCCCAGTCATCCTGGCGGGAGGAAACAAAATGCCGTAAATAGTCACCCAGGACCTGGTTAATTCTTTCTACTTGCCCATTGGATTGGGGATGATAAGAAGAAGAGAAGTTTAATTTAATCTTGAGCTGTTTACAGAGGGCCCTCCAGAATTTAGACACGAATTGGACGCCTCTATCCGAGACGATCTGCGTGGGCAAACCGTGAAGACGAAAAATGTGTACAAAAAATTGTTTTGCCAACTGAGGCGCTGAAGGGAGACCAGGAAGGGGAATAAAATGTGCCATCTTGGAAAATCGATCAACGACCACCCAAACAACAGTGTTGCCACGGGATGGGGGTAAGTCTGTAATAAAGTCCATACCAATCAGTGACCAAGGCTGTTCGGGGACAGGCAGAGGATGAAGGAGACCAGCAGGCTTCTGGCGAGGAGTCTTATCCCGGGCACAGACAGTACAGGCCCGCACAAAATCAACAACATCCGTCTCCAGAGTCGGCCACCAATAGAAACGAGAGATGAGTTGCAAGGACTTTTTGATGCCCGCATGGCCTGCGAGGTGGGAGGAGTGACCCCATTTGAGAATCCCGAGACGTTGGCGTGGAGAAACGAAGGTCTTCCCTGGAGGAGTTTGCCTGATGGAGGCTGGAGAAGTGGAGATCAGACAGTCAGGAGGAATGATGTGTTGCGGAGAGACCTCTACTTCCGAGGCATCCGAGGAACGAGAGAGGGCATCGGCTCTAATGTTCTTGTCGGCAGGGCGAAAATGAATTTCAAAGTTAAAACGGGCAAAGAACAACGACCACCTGGCCTGGCGAGGGTTCAGCCGTTGGGCAGACTGGAGATAGGAGAGATTCTTGTGATCGGTGTAAATGATAACTGGAAATTTTGATCCCTCCAGCAGATGCCTCCATTCCTCAAGTGCCAATTTAATGGCCAGTAGTTCTCGATCCCCGATGGAGTAGTTTCTCTCCGCCGGAGAGAAGGTCCTAGAAAAAAAACCACAAGTAACAGCATGCCCGGAAGAATTTTTTTGTAGAAGGACCGCTCCAGCTCCCACTGAGGAGGCATCTACCTCCAATAGGAAGGGTTTAGATGGGTCAGGTCTGGAGAGCACGGGAGCAGAAGAAAAGGCAGACTTGAGCCGTTTAAATGCGTCTTCCGCTTGGGGAGACCAGGACTTGGGATTGGCATTTTTCTTGGTTAAAGCCACGATAGGAGCCACAATAGTGGAAAAGTGTGGAATAAATTGTCTGTAATAATTGGCGAACCCCAAAAAACATTGGATAGCACGGAGTCCGGAGGGGCGTGGCCAATCTTAGATGGCAGAGAGTTTATCCGGGTCCATTTGTAATCCCTGGCCAGAGACCAAGTATCCTAGGAAAGGAAGAGATTGACATTCAAACAGACATTTCTCCATTTTGGCATAAAGTTGATTGTCTCGAAGTCTCTGAAGAACCATGCGGACATGCTGGCGGTGTTCTTCTAAGTTGGCAGAAAAAATAAGAATATCGTCCAGATACACAACAACACAGGAATATAAGAGATCACGAAAAATTTCATTAACAAAGTCTTGGAAGACGGCAGGGGCGTTGCACAGGCCAAAGGGCATGACCACATACTCAAAGTGTCCATCTCTGGTGTTAAATGCAGTCTTCCATTCGTCCCCCTCCCTGATGCGGATGAGATTATAAGCACCTCTTAAGTCCAGTTTGGTAAAGATGTGGGCACCTTGAAGGCGATCAAAGAGTTCTGAGATAAGAGGTAGGGGGTAGCGGTTCTTTACCGTGATTTTATTAAGTCCGCGGTAATCAATGCAAGGACGTAGGGAGCCATCTTTTTTGGACACAAAAAAAAATCCAGCTCCGGCAGGAGAGGAGGATTTGCGGATAAACCCCTTTTTTAAATTTTCCTGGATGTATTCAGACATAGCAAGAGTCTCTGGAGCGGACAGAGGATAAATTCTGCCCCGGGGTGGAGTAGTGCCCGGGAGGAGGTCAATAGGACAGTCATAAGGCCTGTGAGGAGGTAAAGTCTCAGCTTGCTTTTTGCAAAACACGTCAGCATAGTCCATATAAGCCTTAGGGAGACCGGTTACAGGGGGAACCACAGGGTCACGGCAGGGAGTACTGGGAACCGGTTTAAGACAGTCCTTGAAACAAGAAGTACCCCAGCTCTTGATTTCTCCTGTGGACCAATCAAGGGTTGGGGAATGGCGTTGAAGCCACGGTAATCCAAGGAGAATTTCGGAAGTGCAATTGGAGAGGACCAAAAACTCAATTTTTTCGTGATGAGGTCCGATGCACATTAGGAGGGGTTCCGTGCGGTAACACACGGTACAGTCCAATCTTTCATTGTTAACAGAATTGATGTAGAGGGGTCTGGCGAGACTGGTCACCGGGATGTTGAACCTGTTGATGAGAGAGGCCAAAATAAAATTTCCTGCAGATCCGGAATCCAAGAAGGCCATAGTAGAGAAGGAGAAGGTAGAGGAAGATATCCGCACAGGCACAGTAAGGCGTGGAGAAGCAGAGTTGACATCAAGAACTGTCTCACCTTTGTGCGGAGTCAGCGTACGTCTTTCCAGGCGGGGAGGACGGATAGGACAATCCTTCAGGTAGTGTTCGGTACCGGCACAGTACAGGCACAGATTCTCCATGCGGCGTCGTGTCCTCTCTTGAGGTGTCAAGCGAGACCGGTCAACTTGCATAGCCTCCACGGCGGGAGGCACAGGAACGGATTGCAGAGGACCAGAGGAGAGAGGAGCCGGGGAGAAAAAACGCCTCGTGCGAACAAAGTCCATATCCTGGCGGAGCTCCTGACGCCTTTCGGAAAAACGCATGTCAATGCGAGTGGCTAGATGAATAAGTTCATGCAGGTTAGCAGGAATTTCTCGTGCGGCCAGAACATCTTTAATGTTGCTGGATAGGCCTTTTTTAAAGGTCGCGCAGAGGGCCTCATTATTCCAGGATAATTCGGAGGCAAGAGTACGGAATTGGATGGCGTACTCGCCAACGGAAGAATTACCCTGGACCAGGTTCAGTAGGGCAGTCTCAGCAGAAGAGGCTCGGGCAGGTTCCTCAAAGACACTTCGAATCTCCGTGAAGAAGGAGTGTACAGAGGCAGTGACGGGGTCATTGCGGTCCCAGAGCGGTGTGGCCCATGACAGAGCTTTCCCAGACAGAAGGCTGACTACGAAAGCCACCTTAGACCTTTCAGTAGGAAACTGGTCCGACATCATCTCCAAGTGCAGGGAACATTGTGAAAGAAAGCCACGGCAAAACTTAGAGTCCCCATCAAATTTATTCGGCAAGGATAGTCGTAGGCCGGAAGCGGCCACTCGCTGCGGAAGAGGTGCAGGAGCTGGCGGAGGAGATGATTGCTGAAGCTGTGGTAGTAGCTGCTGTAGCATCACGGTCAGTTGAGACAGCTGGTGGCCTTGTTGCGCTATCTGTTGCGACTGCTGGGCGACCACCGTGGTGAGGTCGGCGACAACTGGCAGTGGAACTTCAGCGGAATCCATGGCCGGATCTACTGTCACGATTCGGCTGGCAGGAGGTGGATCCTCTGTGCCAGAGAGGGATGGGCGTGGACCGTGCTGGTGGACCGGTTCTATGTTGCTACTGGTATTCACCAGAGCCCGCCGCAAAGCGGAATGGTCTTGCAGCGGCGGTAGCAACCAGGTCGTATCCACTAGCAACGGCTCAACCTCTCTGACTGCTGAAGGTAGGCGCGGTACAAGGGAGTAGACAAGAGCAAGGTCGGACGTAGCAGAAGGTCGGGGCAGGCAACAAGGATCGTAGTCAGGGGCAACGGCAGGAGGTCTGGAACACAGGCTAGGAACACACAAGGAAACGCTTTCACTGGCACAATGGCAACAAGATCCGGCGAGGGAGTGCAGGGGAAGTGAGGTATAAATAGGGAGTGCACAGGTGAACACACTAATTAAGCCAACTGCGCCAATCAGTGGCGCAGTGGCCCTTTAAATCGCAGAGACCCGGCGCGCGCGCGCCCTAAGGAGCGGGGCCGCGCGCGCCGGGACAGGACCGACGGAGAGCGAGTCAGGTATGGGAGCCGGGGTGCGCATCCCGGCTGGGAGAGGTATCGCAGCGCACCCGGTCAGCAGGTCTGACCGGGGCGCTGCAATTGCGAGGATGTTGCGAGCGCTCCGGGGAGGAGCGGGGACCCGGAGCGCTCGGCGTAACAGCAATAAGAGGACAGGGACTGTTTGCGGGCCATGCCAACTGAGGGTTGTGTCTGAGGCACCCACCGACTGTTGACTGGGGGTATCAGATGTCAATTGTGATGAAGTAGATGACCGTGTCAACCAATCGATGACAGCAGATGGGTTGCTGGTCGAGACACAACCGCTAACTGATAACGGGAGATCAGGCCTCTCTCTGTGACTCCTGCTGCCGCTCTCCCTTAGTCTGCTGCGACCTCTGCCTGCGTGTGATGAATTTAGGCCTCTGCCACTTCTCTGTGCACACCCTGGCACTTCTCTGCCTGACATACTTAGTGCGTATATGAGGGGAGTACAATACGCTTCACTACGCTTAAAACAGTATTTGTCTAGAACAACAGCAGGTGTGTACTTTTGGCTGTCCTTTCACAGTATCTAGGCCTTAACAGATTAAAAGGTACAAAACAGTACACTACTTAGATATAGGTATGTGGTATGCACTTAAGGGGGCAGAAAAAATGCACTACAGTACGCTAACAAAACATATTTTTGCACAACACCAGCAGTACACAGTCGCTGTGTACTAAACCCAGAATTGCACTCTGTCAAAGACTATTAGGAATAGACTGCTGGGTATTATACCATCTACAGTCTAGTATGTCCAGCAGATGATTTGTTGTAGAATAAAGATACAGATGTTATGATTCGGCAGGCTGGAGGTGGATCCTCTGTGTCAGCGAGGGATTGGCGTGGACCGTACCGGTGGACCGGTTCTAAGTTGCTACTGGCATTCACCAGAGCCCGCCGCAAAGCGGGATGGTCTTGCTGCGGCGGTAGCAACCAGGTCGTATTCACCGGTAACGGCTCAACCTCGCTGACTGCTGAGAGTGGCGTGGGACAGGAGGACTAGACAGAGGTGAGGTCAGACGTAGCAGAAGGTCAAGGCAGGCGGCAAGGTTCGTAGTCAATGGTAACGGCAGAAGGTCTGGAAACACTGGTAAGGCAATCACAGGAACGCTTTCACTAGGCACAAGGCAACAAGATCCGGCAATGCAGGGAAGGGGAAGTGAGGTAATATAGGCCTGGAGCAGGTGAGCTAATTACACTGATTGGGCCAGGCACCAATTAGCGGTGCACTGGCCCTTTAAATCTTAGAGAACTGGCACGCGCGTGCCCTAGAGAGCGGAGCCGCGCGCGCCAGGACGTGACAGCCGGGGACCTGGACAGGTAAGTCGATTGGGATGCGATCCGCGAGCGGGCGCGTCCCGCTATGCGAATCGCATCCCCGCCGGCAGTGTCAGTGCAGAGCTCTCGGTAAGCGGGTCTGACCGGAGTGCTGCACAGAGGAGAACGCCGTGAGCGCTCCGGGGAGGAGCAGGGACCCGGAGCGCTCGGCGTAACAGTACCCCCCCCCCCTTAGGTCTCCCCCTCTTTTTGTCTGCTTGTCCCTTCATACGAGACGAGGCCATTGGGAGCGATTCTTGAGTTTCCTTCCGGATGATAGAGAAGTCCTGGGTAACTTCATCAACGGCAGGCAATCCAGAAGAAGTGGGAATGGGGAGGGGGGCAGAGGGTGAAGCTAGCCACAGGGCAGAGTGTTACCAAGAAGGGGGCTATGAGGAGGCCAAAATCTCAGCTTGCTTTTTGCCAAAAATATCCTGGTAAGCCTTGGGAGGGGCCGGTATGGGTGGAACCTCAGGAGTTAGACAAGTGGGAGAAGATGTGAGGCATCGTATGTGACAAGAAGGACCCCAATTTTTGATCTCCCTGGTGGTCCAGTCAAGGGTAGGAGAATGACGTTGGAGCCATGGCAAACCGAGGAAGACTTCAGAGGTGCAGGTGGGCAGAACAAAAAGTTCAATTTTTTCGTGATGCAGTCCAATACTCATAAGCAGGGGTTCTGTGCGGTAACGCACAGTGCAGTCCAATTTTACTCCGTTGACAGAAAAAATGTAGAGCGGCTTGACGAGACGGGTCACTGGGATGCTGAACCTATTAACAAAAGAGGCCAAAATAAAATTTCCTGCAGAACCAGAGTCCAAGAAGGCCACAGCTGAGAAGGAGGAGTTGGCAGAAGGAGAAATCCGCACGGGCACAGTGAGATGTGGAGAAGCAGACTTAACACCAAGAGACGCCACTCCCACGTGAGCTGGGTGCGTGCGTGCGTTTCCCAGACGCGGAGGACGAATAGGGCAGTCCACTAGGAAATGTTCGGTACTAGCGCAGTACAGGCATAAATTTTTATCTTTGCCACGAGACCTCTCTTCATGGGTCAGACAAGACCGATCCACTTGCATAGCCTCCTCGGCAGGAGGCACAGGAGTAGATTGCAAAGGATTCCGGGAGAGAGGTGCCCAGAAATCAAGGTCCTTTTCCTGGCGGAGCTCCTGGTGTCTTTCAGAAAATTGCATGTCGATGCGGGTGGCCAAATGGATAAGTTCAGACAGGTTAGCAGGAATTTCTCGTGCGGCCAGTACATCTTTGATGTTGCTGGATAAGCCTTTCTTGAAGGTCGCGCAGAGGGCCTCGTTGTTCCAGGCTAGCTCAGAAGCGAGGGTACGAAACTGGATGGCGTATTCGCCTACAGAAGAACTTCCTTGTACTAGGTTCAGCAAAGCAGACTCGGCAGAGGAGGCCCGGGCTGGCTCCTCGAAGACACTACGGACTTCAGCGAAGAAGGACTGGACAGTGGCTGTGGCAGGATCATTGCGGTCCCAGAGCGGTGTGGCCCATGACAATTCCTTTCCAGACAGAAGACTAACTACGAAAGCCACCTTAGACCGTTCTGTGGGAAATTGGTCCGACAACATCTCCAAGTGTAGGGAACATTGAGACAGGAAACCACAGCAGAGTTAGAATCTCCATCAAATTTGTCCGGCAGAGACAAGCGGAGGCTGGGAGCGGCCACTCGCTGCAGAGGAGGTGCAGGAGCTGGAGGAGGAGATGGTTGCTGCTGTAGAGGCAGAAGCTGCTGTAGCATGGCGGACAACTGTGACAGCTGTTGTCCTTGTTGGGCGACCACGGTGGCGAGGTCAGCGAGACTTGGCAGTGGCACCTCAGCGGGATCCATGGCCGGATCTACTGTTATGATTCGGCAAGCTGGAGGTGGATCCTCTGTGTCAGCGAGGGATTGGCGTGGACCATACCGGTTTACCGGTTCTAAGTTGCTACTGGTATTCACCAGAGCCCGCCGCAAAGCGGGATGGTCTTGCTGCGGCGGTAGCAACCAGGTCGTATCCACCGGTAACGGCTCAACCTCGCTGACTGCTGAGAGTGGCGTGTGACAGGAGGACTAGACAGAGGCGAGGTCAGACGTAGCAGAAGGTCAAGGCAGGCGGCAAGGTTCGTAGTCAATGGTAACGGCAGAAGGTCTGGAAACACTGGTAAGGCAATCACAGCAACGCTTTCACTAGGCACAAGGCAACAAGATCCGTCAATGCAGGGAAGGGGAAGTGAGGTAATATAGGCCTGGAGCAGGTGAGCTAATTACACTGATTGGGCCAGGCACCAATTAGCGGTGCACTGGCCCTTTAAATTTCAGAGAGCTGGCGCGGGCGCGCCCTAGAGAGCGGAGCCGTGCGCGCCAGGACGTGACAGCCGGGGACCGGGACAGGTAAGTAGATTGGGATGCGATCCACGAGCGGGCGCGTCCCGCTATGCAAATCGCATCCCCTCCGACAGTGTCAGTGCAGCGCTCCCGGTCAGCGGGTCTGACCGGGGCGCTGCACAGAGGAGAACGCCGCGAGCGCTCCGGGGAGGAGCAGGGACCCGGAGCGCTCGGCGTAACAACAGATTATTATTATACAATTATTCCTGCCTCCTCTGCTAAGGTTGATGAAGTTGAGGCAGCTTGTTGAAATGTATGAGGCAACACACAGCTCTCTGCTCCTCTCTGTAAGACACTGCTATAGAAAGTGACTGGGAGGTTAATGGCTGCAGTAAAAAATATTTTCTGTGAAAAATGCACTGCTCTCTGTCCACCGGAATGCTGACGTTACTAGGAGGTGAAACGCTGCTGGAAAAAGCTTTTCTGTGTAACACACAGCGCTGTCCTATCTCTCTGCAGTGAAAGGATGAAGTGACTAGCCAGAATATGGCTGCCGATTATATAGGGTTGTTACATCACAGGGGTGACTGGCTGCTGATAGGCTGCATCCTGCATGTGATTCAGGGTCATCCCGCCTACCCTTATTCCTGCCTTCCCAGAGTTCCTTGCCCCATGTCCTCACATGTGGATTCGCCATTTTAGATGCCCTTGAGCCTGGACCACACTAAATGGAGTTTAATGAAGCGATTCGTGCAATAGAATTGTAGCGATATTCGCATTTGTTGCGAATCAGATTTTTCTTGAAATTTGCAACAAATTCGGATTCATCAGATTCTATTCGCTCATCTCTACTTCCAATATGTATATAAAAATGTTAACTTATTTAGTACAGAAAAAATTATGGTGTTCAGAGGTGGTCATTAGAATTGTCTGGGCTTGTGAACATAATGCGTGATAGAATGTCGAAATAATTTCTAATAGGAAGACATTCTCATTTTTTTAAGAGTATGAGTGGTCCTTACCCATGTTTAATGTTTCACCATTTTGATTATGTTTGCAGTCTAGATATTACTCAATATCCAAGAATTCTCAGGTTTGGCTTGCATGGAATGTGAACAAAAGTGTTGATAGTTCTGTTTGGCAGATACAGGGAGGTGTGTGAAGGTATGATAGGAATACTGGAGCTGTGTCAACAGAATGACTTTCTGAGGTCACCCACCTTGCCCTACAGCTCACCTGACTCATTCTGTGCTACAGTAAAGTTTTACCATAGAACATTTATAAACCATGACAACAAAACATCTGTAACTAAACTAACTCTGGGGAGTCATTAAAGGTTATATAATAGTTCTCTTTAGTGAGAATATACAAAAAAAAATGGAACAAACACTGGGGACAACTTTTACAGCAAAGTTTTCGTTAAAGAGACTCTATTGTGGAGGTAAACTATGCTTTAGGATCCTGTAGCTTCTACCTCTGTTGCTCAGTTGACTCCTCCATCACAAAGAGACATGTCCAAAGGTTTGATTGGTCAGGATCTAAGTGTTTAGACCCCCACTGATCATCATAGCAAGGTAGGAGAGCCACTCCCTGTCTCACTTGTTGCAGTACTGATCAAAACTTTGAGATTTTAGATGTGTAATACCATCTGCAAAACAAATGTCTCTCCATCACTCGAGACTGCATTATTGAATATGTTCCATAAGGGTTAAACGTCAAATGTTGACAAGTTTTAATAGCTACCCACCAGTCTGAGTTGTATTTTGTATATAGTGTGCACTATTTGGGATTTTATTATAGAATGGCTACAAGCAGGGGAGTAACTAGAAACCTCAGGGCCCTGGTGCAAAAAATTGACCTGGGCCCCCCAACCCCCTCCCCATGCCAGGGCCGTACTTGGACCAAAAAATGGCCTGGCCATTTTAGAATAAGCATCCCATTTTATTGGTGGAAGTATAACTTCTGAGACCCCCACGATCATCTTGGTTCATGTTGCTTTCCAGCAGTTGCAAAGTGACAACTTCCATCTTGTCTGGAGAGCCTCAGGCATTATGGGAGTTGTAGTTCTGTAACAGCTGGAGAGCCTCAGATTGGGGCACAGTGTCATCCAACTTCACTGCAGAACTTACAAGAGACTAAAGCCCTGATGGGACAGTCAGGAGAATACACAATGATACGACTCACAGATGATGTCTTAATTTTGTCTTTCCTTTTCTTCTTCATCTGGTCCAGACTCCAGGACTTCTTCCAGCTACATCTTCCTCTGCGGAGTCTGATGCCCGGACACCACTGGTTCTTCACTGTCAGCAGATCCTCATCCTCTGTATAAAGACAATAATCATTACAACCCTGTCACACATTGTGCCACCTGAATATAATACTGCCACACACTGTCTCCTAAATATAACCCTGCCACACACAGTGCCCCCTGAATATAACCCTACCACACACTGTCAACTAAATATAACTCTTCCACACACAGTGCCCTCTTAATAGAATACTGCAACACACTGTACCCTCTCAGTTTAGCTGAATCCTACTCCTGTACTATCCTCTTCCTCTCGGCTCCCAGTGCTCCTCTATCCCTTCGATCCCTAAATTTTCATTCCGACTCCTCAGTTCCATCCCCCCTCATGTCCTCTCCACATTCCTCTGCCCCCCTCCCCAGACCTTGAAGTCTTCCCAACACTCCTATGCCCCCTCCCCAGACCCCCAGGTCCTCTACAGGCTCCACTACCCCCCTCCCAAAAGTCCTGCTCCTGAAGACTGATAGATGTGTATCAGTTGTTTGATGTGTGCATGTTTGATGTGTGTATGTATGGTTGACGCGTGTATGATAGGTGTATGTTTTATGTGTGTATGTATGATAGATGTGTGTATGATAATGTGTGTATGCTTGATGTGTGTATGTATGGTAGATGTGTGTATGATAAATGTGTGTATGTATGACATGTGTCTATGACAGATGTGTCTATGCTAGTTGTGCGTATGTACGCTGTATGGGTATGTGTTTGTATGTATGATAGATATATCATACATACATACGCACAACTATATATGATATATGTGTGTATGTACATAAAGAAGAAAAAGCAAGCAGTTAATGAAATTCACACACCAACTAGGTTAAAAATTATTAAATCTTTATTTTACACAGGAAAAACACAGACATTTAAAAACATTTAAAATAGAATATACAGAGTGGAGGCTTACATATCTCTAGCCTGCTACACTCACCCCTGTGGGATAGATGACAACTGAGGGTCCCTAATATCCCCGCAGGGGTGAGCAGGCTAGAGATGTGAAAGCCTCCACTCAGTATATTCTATTTTAAATGTTCTTTAATGTGTTTGTTTTTCCTGTGTAAAATAAAGATTTATTCATTTTTTGTAACCTAGTTGGTTTGTGATATTCAGTGACTGCTTGCTTTTTCTTCTTCATGTACATACACACAACTATCATAGACACATCTATCAGACACATCTATCACACATACACACATAATACAGCATACATATATCATACATACACACAACTAACAGATACTTCATACATACACACATTTATCATACACACATATATCATACATACACACATCAAACATACACACATCTATCACACATACACACATATACATACACACATTTATCATACGCACATCCATCATACATACATATCATTCATACTCACATCTATCATACATACACACATCTACACATAATACACACACACACATCAAACATACACATCATGCATACACACATCATACATACAGTGGGGCAAAGGGCAGAGAGCTTTTCGTTGCCTCATATATATCAAGAAGCTGCCTGAACTTCATGAACCTTATCACAGGAGGCAGGAATGATTTTTCAGTGCAATTCTGTGTATTTTTTCCACAAGAAATCATCTGCTGCTTATACTAGTCTGTAGACTGTATCAAAACCAGTTCACACCATTCTTAACACTCTGTGACCAAGTGCAATTTAGGGTATAATGCCTTTTTTTTTTGTGGTGCTGCACTGTTGTGTCCTGCTGCTGTGCAAAAATATGTTTTTTCAGCGGACTGTAGTGCATTTGTCTGCCCTCATACATGCATACTACATACCTACATCAAAGCAGTCTACTATTTTGCATCTGTAAATCTGTAACAAGTCTAGATACTGGGAAAGTCCAGGCAAAAGTAATCACCAGCTGGTGTTTTCCAAAAATACGTTTTCCAAGTGTACTGCAGCGCATTTTTCTGCCCTCATACATGCAAACCACATACCTACATCTAAGTAGTGCACTTTTTTGTACCTGTTAATCTGTAACAAGCCTACATACAGTGAAAGGCCAGGGAAAACTACTCACTGGCTGTTTCATGAAAATACGTTTTCCAAGGGTACTGTAGCGCATTTTTTTGCCCTCATACATGCATACCGCATACCTACATCTAAGTAGTGTACCATATTGTACCTGTTAATCTGTCAAGGGCCTACATACTGTAAAAGTCCAAGCAATTGTACTCACCGGCTGGTGTTTTACAAATCTACTGAGTTTTTAATGCATATTGTAGTGCATTTTCTGCCCTCATCAGTGCATACCGCATACCTACATCTAAGAAGTGTACTATTTTGTACTTGTTAATCTGTCAAGGGCCTAGATATTGTGAAAGGACAGCCAACAGTACACACCTGCTGCTGTTTTAAACAAATACTGTTTTAAGTGTAGTGAAGCGTATTCTACTCCCCTCATATACGCAATAAGTATGTCAGGAAGAGTATTGCCAGGACGTGCACAGATGAATGGCAGAGGCCTAAATTCATCAGGCGCAGGCAGAGGTCACAGCAGAGTGGGGGGGGGTGTACCAGCCGGAGTCGCAGCGAGAGTTCTGAGCTCCCGGTGTCAGCTAGCAGTCGTGTCGCGACCAGCAAGCCAGCAGCCGTGATTGATCGGTTCACTCGGTCATCCACTTCATCTCAAGTGACATTCGACACCCCCAGTCAACAGTCGGTGGGTTCCTCACACTCAATCTTCAGTTGGCATGGCCCTCATGCTGCTGCCACCTCCAGGCTCTGCCATTGTGCTGCTCTATGGTCTCCTCATGCTATTACTACCACCTCCAGGCTCTGTCATTGTGCCACAATATGGTCTCCTCATGCTGATGCTGCCACCTCCAGGCTCTCTCATTCTGGTGCTCTATGGTCTCCTCATGCTAATGCTACCACCTCCACGCTCTTTCATTGTGCCACCATATGGTCTCCTCATGCTGATGCTACCACCTCCAGGCTCTGTCGTTGTGCCGCCATATGGTCTCCTCATGCTGATGCTGCCACCTCCAGGCTCTATAATTGTGCGTCTCTATAGTCTCCTCATGCTGATGCTGCCACCTTAGGGTCACTTTCAGGACTCCTGATGCCACCTCCAGGCTGTGCCATTCAGCCAACTATATGGTATCCTCATGCTTCAGCCACCTCCAGGCTGTGCCATTCAGACACAATATGGCCTCCTTATGCTTTCCCCACCTCCAGGCTGTGTCATTCAGCCAATATATTGTTTTCAGATGCTGCTGGGACTGTCTTGGATATTACCTACAATTTTTTTATGGTAGTACTAGCAAACATACATGCTCAATAAAGATTTCAACATTGATCTTTTAATGTTAGGGGTTGTGAAGCCCTCTTATGTACACATCCTGCTGCCTAATCCAGGCTGTGTGTTTCAGGGACTACTTGGCTTAGTGATGCAGCTGGGCTTGGGCCTTAAGTTTTTGGATGTTAGCACTAGGTCACATACATGCTTAATTGAGATTTCAACATTGATCTTTCAATCTTAGGGGTTATGAAACTCTCTTGTGCACTCCTGCTGCTGACTGCTCCTGTGTGTGTCATTCAGCAACTACATGGTTTAGTGATGCTGCTGGGCCTAGGACATTACCTATATATGTTTATAGTAGCACTAGGTACCATACATCTTCAATGGAAATTTCAAAATTCATCTTTTATTCTGAGAGATTGTGAAGCCCTATTGTCTCCTCATCTGCCGCCAACTCCAGGCTGTGCCATTCAGACACTATATGGTCTCCTCATGCTTCAGCCATCTCCAGGCTGTGTCATTCAGCCCTGATATGGTCTCTATATATTGACTGTGTATTGTAGAAAACATGTGGCTATCCTTGAGTTACTCTCCCAGCATTATTGTCATGCTGATACCAGACCAGTAATAAAAGGAATATTGCCAAAGACTAGCAGAAACAGGCAACTGAGGATACTGACCACCAGCTGTTGGAATTGACTGACTATCCCAGGTGGTAGCTTTAGGATTTTGAAGTTCCTCAGTTCCAGTAGGCTTTAAGTCGTTCATTCTTTGTTGTGGTTCTTCAGTTGCAGAATTAAGTTTTATCATCTTTTCCTGTTCCTCCGATAAGCTAATGTCACTGGAACACACAATACTCATATTGTCATCTAATGAAGGATCCTTTTCTTCAGAGAAAGTGTCTATCATTTTATTATTTTGAATGTCAGGTGGTATTCTGACAATTTTTGTGAAGCCCTGGGGTCTCCTCATGCTTCAACCAACTCCAGGCTCTGCCATTCAGACACTATATGGTCTCCTCCTACTGATGCCACCTTCAGGCTCTGTCATTGTGCCGACATGTGACATTGGACTCCTTGTTAGATTAGGTCCTTTGTACCCACACGCTGGGGCCCGGGCCACTAAAACTTGGGAGTTAAAAGTTCCATTTCAAACTCTTCAATTTCAATGAAAAAATCTTAGATTTCTATTTAAAATTCTTGTATTTCAATTGTCTCCTCATGCTTCAGCTACCTTCAGGCTGTACCATTCAGACACTATATGGGCCCCTTATGCTTTCCCCACCTCCAGGCTGTATCATTCAGCCAATATATTGTTTTCTTAAGCTACTGGGACTGGAATATTAACTCGAAATATGTTCTAATAGCACTAGCTAACATAAATGCTTAATTGAGATTTCAAGATTGATCTTTCAATGAAAGGGGTTATGAAACCCTCTTGGGTACTGCGGAGGCGGCTCCTGATATTCTTACATTTTTGGATGTTTAGCACTAGCTAAATACATGCTTAATAGAAATTTCAACATTGATCTTTGAATGTAAAGGGATTATGAAGCCCTCGGGTGTACTGCTGATGCCTGCTCCTGACTGCTCCTGTGTCTTTCAAGAACTACTTGGCTTACTGATACTTCAGGGCATAGGCCTTAAATTTTTGGATGTTTAGCACGAGCTAAATACATGCTTAATAGAAATTTCAACATTGATCTTTCAATGTAAGGGGTTATGAAACCCTCTTGGGTACCGCTGATTAGTGTTGAGCAGCATAGGCCATATTCGAATTCGCAATATTTCGCGAATATATGGACGAATATTCGTCATATATTTGCTAAATTCGCATATTCGTAATATTCGCGTTATATTTTCGCATATGCTAAAAATAACATAAACGAAAATTTGCATGTGTGAAAATTAGCATACGTGAAAATGTGCATAACCGAAAATTTGCATATGCGAAAATTAGCATATGCTAATTTTCCCATATGCGAAAATTTGCACGCCAGTCTCATACAGTAGTATTAGAGCCTTCTTTACACCACACAAGCTAGAAGCAGAGAGGGGTGATCACTGTGATGTGTACTGTGAAAAAAAAACTACAATATTCGTAATTACGAATATTTAGTGCTATATTCGTAAATATTCGCAAATTCACAAATATGCAATATTTGCGAATAAAATTCGCATTGCAAATATTCACGAGCAACACTACTGCTGATGCCTGCTCCTGACAGTGTGTTTCAGGAACTACTTGGCTTATTGATGCTTCTAGGCTTGGGCCTTGCATTTTTGGATGTTTAGCACTAGCAAAATACATGCTAAATAGAAATTTCACCATTGATCTTTCAATGTAAAGGGGTTATAAAGCCCTTGGGTGTACTGCTGATGCCTGCTCTTGACTGCTTCTGTGTCTTTGGATGTTTAGCACAAGCTAAATACATGCTTAATAGAAATTTCAACATTAATCTTTCAATGAAAGGGGTTATGAAACCCTCTTGGGTACTGCTGAGGCGGTTCCTGATATTCTTACATTTTTGGATGTTTAGCACTAGCTAAATACATGCTTAATAGAAATTTCAACATTGATCTTTGAATGTAAAGGGATTATGAAGCCCTCGGGTGTACTGCTGATGCCTGCTCCTGACTGCTCCTGTGTCTTTCAAGAACTACTTGGCTTACTGATACTTCAGGGCATGGGCCTTAAATTTTTGGATGTTTAGCACTAGCTAAATACATGCTTAATAGAAATTTCAACATTGATCTTTCAATGTAAGGGGTTATGAAACCCTCTTGGGTACCGCTGATTAGTGTTGAGCAGCATAGGCCATATTCGAATTTGCAATATTTCGCGAATATATGGACGAATATTCGTCATATATTCGCTAAATTCGCATATTCGTAATATTCGCGTTATATTTTCGCATATGCTAAAAAACGCTCCTGACTGCTCCTGTGTCTATCAGGAACTAATTGGTTTACTGATGCTTCAGGGCTTGGGCCTTAATTTTTTTGATGTTTTGCACTAGCTTACATACATGATTGAATGAGATTTCAACATTGGTCTTTCAATCTTAGGGGTTATGAAATCCTCTTGTGTACTGCTGATGCCTTTTCCTGACTGTGTCTTTCAGGAACTACTTGGCTTACTGATGCTTCTGGGCTTGGCCCTTAAATTTTTGGATGGTACCACTACCTAAGATGCATCTTCAATAGAGATTTCAACATTCACCTTTTAATTTTAGGTGCTGTGAACCCCTCTTGTGTACTCATGCTGCTTCCTGCTCCACTCTGTCAGGCCGTTGGTCCTGTGACAGTGTGCGACTTCGCCTCATCCTCCAACGTGTCCTCAGCCTCCACTGCCCGGACAAGTCTCAGTGGCCCTTCAGCATACCATGTGTGCAGGGCACGGCGGTGTCA
This sequence comes from Hyla sarda, assembly GCF_029499605.1. Lineage (NCBI taxonomy): Eukaryota > Metazoa > Chordata > Amphibia > Anura > Hylidae > Hyla > Hyla sarda. The sequence goes on along the minus strand of NC_079190.1, from coordinate 333,126,697 downwards.
CGCTGTTCTTCACATGGTTTGCCTCGGCGAAAAGTGTTTGCAACAATGGCTGGTCAGGGCAATGGGGACGTTGCGCCTACATCTCACGGCCACATGAGCCCTGTGGGGGCTTGTTAAATTTGGCCCTTTGTACCCACATGACAGGGTCCGGGACACAAACTTGGGATTTAAAAGTTCCATTTCAAAATCATTAATTTCAATTTCAAAATCTTAAATTTAAATTAAAAAAATCATACATTTCAATAGTCTCCCCATACTTCAGCCAACTCCAGGCTGTGTCATTCAGGCAATATATGCTTTATTGATGCTGCTGCTGGGCCTGGGAATAAACATTTTGTTATGGTAGGTAGCACCAGCTATCTAAAATCTTCATTTTAAATTTCAAAAATTCTTGTGTTTTTTCTTGGGGATTGTGAAACCCTGGTGTGTATTCATGCTTCAGCCAACTCCAGGCTGTACAGAAAACTCCGAAAAGGGGCGTGGCCATTGGGAAAATTGGGCATGGTAGCCAAAAAGGGGACATGTCCCGGTCATTTGTACGACAACAACATATTTTCAAAGGTTTCCACAGAAAATTTAGTGGATTTGAGCTGTGAAAAACCCGACAGATCAGAGCATGTGTTAAAAAAAAATAAAAATAAAAAAAAATAAAAATAAAAAAAAATAGTAAAATGTAGGGGAAAAGTGTAACATGTAGGGAAATGTTAGTGAATACCATGGAAAGACAATTTGTAGGGAATTTAAACCCCCAAAGAAATCTACATGCCACACTTGGTAAATCAGGACCATCATGCATACACACACCGTGTGTGTGTGTGTGTGTGTGTGTGTGTGTGTGTGTGTGTGTGTGTGATATTGGTGTCCTCACAGTCATCCTCCAGAATCTCACCACTTCCCTCTGACCACAAGTCTGCATGAGTGCTCTCAGCAATCTTATTGTCCATAGTACCACAACACGGGGACAATGCCCCCGTGAAGAACTTTGCCAGGCGTAGCTCTTTGAGAGGTATGACATACCTGTACTCCCAAGTGGCCTCACGATTACCACTTGGGCGCGGATACAGGAGGTGATGAAGTGCGTATTCTCTCCACAGTAAAAACACAGGCCGTTTAGTGGGCAAAATCTTCTGCGCTCCTCCGGGGTACAAATAGACCCTATCTGCATATGTTCCACCTCAGGAACAACTTTGTTATTACAGTCAGGAAAAGAATACATCAAATGAGGATGATTAGAGGAAGATTAACACTCCCATTTGCGCTCACATAGACTTCTATCTAAACAGACAGCTAACGTCATGGCTTGGTCAAGAGTGTCAGGAGAGGGGTAGGTCACCAGCATGTCTTTTAAGGTGTCAGATAATTCCAGTTTAAACTGACGAACCAAAGCTTGAGTGTTCCACCGAGAAGCCACACACCACTTCCTAAAGTCTGCACAATACTCCTCAATGGGTCTACAACCCTGCTTTAACCCCTTAACGACGCAGGACGTATATTTACGTCCTGCGCCGGCTCCCGCGATATGAAGCGGGATCGCGCCGCGATCCCGCATCATATCGCGTCGGTCCCGGCGGTAATCAACGGCCGGGACCCGCGGCTAATACCACACATCGCCGATCGCGGCGATGTGCGGTATTAACCCTTTAGAAGCGGCGGTCAAAGCTGACCGCCGCTTCTAAAGTGAAAGTGAAAGTGACCCGGCTGCTCAGTCGGGCTGTTCGGGACCGCCGCGGTGAAATCGCGGCGTCCCGAACAGCTGATCGGACACCGGGAGGGCTCTTACCTGCCTCCCCGGTGTCCGATCGACGAATGACTGCTCCGTGCCTGAGATCCAGACAGGAGCAGTCAAGCGCCGATAATGCTGATCACAGGCGTGTTAATGCACGCCAGTGATCAGCATTAGAGATCAGTGTGTGCAGTGTTATAGGTCCCTATGGGACCTATAACACTGCAAAAAAAATGTAAAAAAAAAGTGTTAATAAAGGTCATTTAACCCCTTCCCTAATAAAAGTTTGAATCACCCCCCTTTTCCCATAAAAAAAATAAAACAGTGTAAAAAAAATAAAAAATAAACATATGTGGTATCGCCGCGTGCGTAAATGTCCGAACTATAAAAATATATCATTAATTAAGCCGTACGGTCAATGGCGTACGCGCAAAAAAATTCCAAAGTCCAAAAAAGCGTATTTTGGTCACTTTTTATATCATTAAAAAATGAATAAAAAGTGATCAAAAAGTCCGATCAAAACAAAAATCATACCGATAAAAACTTCAGATCACGGCGCAAAAAATGAGTCCTCATACCACCCCATACGTGGAAAAATAAAAAAGTTATAGGGGTCAGAAGATGACATTTTTAAACGTATAAATTTTCCTGCATGTAGTTTTGATTTTGTCGCACTTCTGTAAAAAATCATACCTATATAAGTAGGGTATCATTTTAACCGTATGGACCTACAGAATAATGATAAGGTGTAATGTTTACCGAAATATGCACTGCGTAGAAACGAAAGCCCCCAAAAGTTACAAAATGGCGTTTTTTTTTTTTATTTTGTCGCACAATGATTTTTTTTTCCGTTTCGCCGTGCATTTTTGGGTAAAATGACTAATGTCACTGCAAAGTAGAATTGGCGACGCAAAAAATAAGCCATAATATGGATTTTTAGGTGGAAAATTGAAAGGGTTATGATTTTTAAAAGGTAAGGAGGAAAAAACGAAAGTGCAAAAACGGAAAAACCCTGAGTCCTTAAGGGGTTAAAGAATGCAGCTGAGATTCAGCATATGCAGCACGGTCTGGTTTGCCTAAAAGAGCCCCAATACCGCAAATAGTGAATCCACGGAGGTCAACTCAGGGGCATCGGGACCAAGGGAAAATACTCATTTCTGGGGACACCCTTGCAAAGAAGACATAATTCCCCCTCTCTGGGCCTCAGTGCCAGGAAAGTAAGGTCTCAGACGAAAGTACAACTTACAACTTTCACAGAAGGTCAAACATGTTTCGGTTACGCGAAAAACAATCGGGGAGACTAACTTGCTGCTCCCCTGGAGCTGGGACAGAACCAGATGACACCTGGGTATGGGCAGACTCCAACTCCTAGATTCTAGCTAGTAAACTCTGGATTAACTACTTCTGATCTAGTAGTCTCTGAGTCAAGGTCTGAACTGATGCTGACTGAGACAGAGAAGACTCACACTGAGTCAAACCCTGCATTTGCTCTACCAAAACAGACATAGCTGCTATGGGCAGGGAAGAGTGAAGCCCTGAACTCACCCGCTCCCACTTACCCTGCCTACTTGCATACTAGCCCTAGGCAACGGGTCCACAACTATGGTGACAGTTCCTGCATGAATAAGTACAGGGAGTAAAACATCAACAAAATAAACTTACAATACAGATGGAGACACTGTATTGAATAACACACTAACAGAAATAACTAAACATTCACACACTATGTCACAGTCCACAAGCCGAGTCAGTACCTAGAGACAACAGAAAAGCCAAATTGCAGAAACAGAGGAGTCAGAAAGCGGAGCCAATGGGTCAAATATGCCAGAAATACAAGATACAGTACAAACACTAGCTAGGAGTATGAGCTCTTTCGCAGGCAAGGCCTGGATGAATACTGAGGGTTTAAATAGGGAGCTAAGCAGATAAGCCAAAGAGGTCAGCTGACCATCCAGAGAACAGGGCATTTCCACAGTAACCAGAGCAAAAAAAAAAAAAAAATTGAAAAAAATAAAAAATAAAATAAATAAAAAAAACAGTCCTCCGTGCAGATTCACCTTTCAGGTTCTTACAGTCCCATGATTAAAGATAATCCCCTTTCCACAGGACAGAGAATGACTACCTGATTGCAGGGGTCTGACTGCTCAGAGAGAAACCCATATCTCTGATCAGAATAGATTTGGCTGCACTCCAGCAGCTACCATAAAAAAAAGAGTGGCAATGCACATGTGCAAAAAACAATTTCAGCTCATGACCAGTGTGTACGTCGTCTGTCTTAAGCAAGTCTTCCTAAATGTTCTGTATGTGGGTAAGGGTGCATTCTTTTGGTGCATTGCAGGACCTCATTTGCTTTGGCAGCAGCTTTCTGACACTGACTGGACCTCACTATTCCCCACTAGTATTCCATTTTAACATGTGTGTTTGAAAACTATATTTTTAATGATCTACCCTTAGATTAAACCAACATTGAGCCAAATTTTTACCTTTCCAAATCTATTAGACATAGAACCCTATTTTTATCTCTTCCTTACCGTACACAAACTACAGAGAAAAACAACAACTGAACCATTTCGCCTCTTGCATGTGTTAGATTCCTTTCTGGTTTTAGCTTACAAATACTAAGATGTAAGATACGGTCTAAGCATGCAAAAGCTACAGTGTAATGTTGTATATAGATAATGGTTGGCAGATCACACAATTTACAGCTAAATCCACTAATCTGATGTCCATGGGCTTAGAAAACCTGGACCAGAGCAAGCGCCTCCCTTTCCTCTGGAAGGTTCTTTGTAGTGGACTAAACATAAATTATAAGCATAATGAGAGTCAGACATTTCAGAAACAATATACTGAGCAGATGACACCTGACCACAAGCCACAAACGTACAATACGACACTGCTAACCCCTCTCTCGCGACAGCTTTAGACTGGTGGGAGTGGTACAGGAACAAGATGGAGACAGTCATCTCTGCAACCCATATGTGCAATGCAAAAGTAAAAAGTTAGTCAGAATCTCCTCTCAAAGAGATGAAATGAGCAGGTGATTAGATGGACCACAATGTAAAAGGCATAAAACACTAAACTTTTTATATGAGAGCTAAATTTACTATAACATTTTAGGTTGTTAGTGCACATGATGATCAATATGTGAGCCTACCTGCCACAGCAAAGCAACCTGGCTTAGTTAGTATATCAACAATGTGTAATAACTAAAAAAAATTCTGGGACGCCCCTGTACACACACTACAGAAGAGGTAGTTTTACATGCCGTGTCAGCTATACAGTGGCCTTTTTACAGTGTACCTCTGAAAATACTTCTCTTATCTAACATGAAAGATACATGGAAGCAGCAAATAGGTGATCACATATACCGTCCAAGTCCCCCAACAAAATCTTTAATCTCGACTATGTCCCGATTGTGGAGGATCACAAAATCTTCATGGGGCGCAGGTATACCCGATTAGGTTGTGCACTACAGATCTACAGCAGTGACTAGCTTCCAACCCCTTATTTAAGCCTATGATGTTTGTTCTTCATTCCATGACATACATATACCTTCCTTCAATGCGCCTATAACAAATAGCAGTTCTGTGCAGCTTTGCAATTCCCTAGATATATATGCCAATAAAAATAAAGCGTGGCAGGTTGAAACTGAAAATAAGCCATGGCTATGTGCGTATGCTATGATGACAGTGTCAAGTGAAATCTCAGCTTCACCACATGCAACCACGACCAGCCAGAGCAGTTTAGCCAGTGCTTCAGGCCCTAGGGGCACGTCAGTAAAATTCCATGTCCCAATGCATATTTAATGAAGGCGTTTCCTCCTCGCTAACGCACATGTATGAAGGGTAGAGGTAAACACTGAAGTAAAAGCTCTAAATAGTTACATTTAATTAGTTCTTAACCCATTTCTGTCTGTAAAGAAATGATCACTTTAGGGATTCTTTTTGCCATAGCAGTTGTTTTAGTATTCATATGTTCATTGTCTCTATTCTACACATACTGTACATTACCTAGTGTGAGCAGTCATTATTGCGCAAGTCAGAACTTATCAAATCACGCACAAATAGTAAACTGTTCCTAAAGTGCAATTTCCAAGATTCCTTCTCTCTCTCTCTCTCTCTCTCTCTATCTATATATATATATATTTTTATATTGCAAGTTTCTAAGTTGCCTCCTGGCTTAGTTAAAGGATTTATCTAGGATTCGAAAAAAAATGATGATTTCTTCCAAAAACAGCACCACATCTGTCTGTAGTTGGTGTGGGGGTATTACTGTTTAGATTCATTAACCCCTTCACGACGAGCGACGTACATGTACGGCGCCGCGAAGTGTCACTTGGCGCGCGGCGACGTACATGTACGTCGCGGGGTTCCGGGAGCACCGCGTCACCGGTAGCGGTGATCGGGGCGGGATGACTGCTGTTATCTAACAGCAGGCATCCCGGCACATCGCCGAGGGGGGTCCTGAGACCCCCCCATGACCGCGATGCGTGCAAATCGCAGGTCAATTCAGACCTGCGATCTGCGCGATTCCGGGTCATATGGGTCACTGGTGACCCGGTGACCCGGAAAATAAGAGGGATCGTAGGTGTCCGAGACACCCTCGATCCCCCCTAAAGGGATAGGAGTTTGGTGGCAGGGGTGCCACCCCTCCTATCGGTCGGCAGACCGGGGGAGGGGGGGTTAAAGTTCGGTTCCCCCGCTTTGCCCACCTATCGGTGTCCGGGCAAAACGGGGGAACCGTAGAAGGAAGGTCGGCGCCGAAGGTCCCTACCTGGATCCCGGAGCGCGATCCTCCATGCGGGGATCCCCCACGGGCGGCGGCTTCCGGGTCCTGCTAGGTGAGTTGTTGCCTAGCAACATGCGGAGGGCCACAGTTTACAGTGGTCTCTAAACCGTGGCCCTCCAGATGTTGCAAAACTACAACACCCAGCATGCCCAGACAGCTGTTTGCTGTGTGGGCATGCTGGGACTTGTAGTTTTGCAATATTTAGAGGGGTTCAGGTTGTAGATCACTAAGTGGTCTCAAACTGTAGCCCTCCAGATGTTGCAAAACTACAACTCTCAGCATGCCCAGACAGCAGTTTGCTGTCTGGGAATGCTGCGAGTTGTAGTTTTGCAACATCTGGAGGGCCACAGTTTTGAGACCACTGGACAGTGATTTACAACTTGAACCCCTCTAAATCTTGCAAAACTACAACTCCCAGCATTCAGGAACAGCATAAGGCTGTCTTGGCATGCTGGGAGTTATACTTGCGTGCCTCCAGCCATTGCATAACTACATCTCCCAGCATGCCCTTCCGCAATCAGTACATGCTGGGAGTTGCAGTTTTGCAACAACTGGAGGCACACTGGTTGGAAAATACTGAGTTAGGTCATAGAACCTAACTCAAGGTTTTCCAGCCAGTGTGCCTCCAGCTGTTGCAAAACTACAACTCCCAGCATGCATGGTCTGTCAGTGCATGCTGGGAGTTGTAGTTTTGACCCCCCTCCCGTGTGAATGTACAGGCTACATTCACACTGGTGGCAGATTACAGTGAGTTCCCCGCTACAAATTAGAGCTGCGGCAAATTTTCCGCCGCAGCTCAAACTCCTAGCGGGAGACTCAGTGTAATCTGCCGCCAGTTTGAATGTAACCTAAAAACACTACACTACACTAACATAAAATAAAGATTAAAACACTACATATACACACGTACACTGCCCCCCCACCACCCTCCTCCCCAATAAAAATGAAAAACGTATTGTATGGCAGTGTTTCTAAGATGGAGCCTCCAGCTGTTGCAAAACAAAAACTCCAAGCATTTCTGGACAGCAATTGACTGTCCAAGCATGCTGGGAGTTTAGCAACAGCTGGAGGCACCCTGTTTGGGAATCACTGGCGTAGAATACCCCTATGTCCACCCCTATGCAAGTCCCTAATTCAGGCCTCAAATGCACATGGCGCTCTCACTTTGGAGCCCAGTCGTATTTCAAGGCAACAGAATAGGGTCACATATGGGGTATCGCCGTACTCGGGAGAAATTGCCTAACAAATTTGGGGGGGCTTTTTCTCCTTTTACCCCTTATGAAAAGGAACAGTTGGGGTCTACACCAGCATGTTAGTGTAAAAAAATAAAAAAATTTACACTAACATGCTGGTGTTGCCCTATACTTTTCATTTTCACAAGAGGTAAAAGGGAAAAACGCCCCCCAAAATTTGTAACGCAATTTCTCCCGAGTACGGAGATACCCCATATGTGGGCGCAAAGTGCTCTGGGGGCGCACAACAAGGCCCAGAAGGGAGAGTGCGCATGTACATGAGGTGCACAGAGGTGGCTGATTGTTACAGCGGTTCTGACAAACGCAAAAAAAAAAAAAAAAACACACCCACATGTGACCCCATTTTGAAAACTACACCCCTCACGGAATGTAATAAGGGGTGCAGTGAGAATCTACACCCCACAGGTGTCTGACGGATCTTTGGAACAGTGGTCCGTGAAAATGAAAAATTTTGCACAGCCCACTGTTCCAAAGATCTGTCAGACACCAGTGGGGGGTAAATGCTCACTGTACCCCTCATTACATTCTGTGAGGGGTCTAGTTTCCAAAATGGTATGCCATGTTGGGGTTATTTTGCTGTTCTGGCACCATAGGGGCTTCCTAAATGCGACATGACCCCCGAGCAAAATTTGCTCTCAAAAAGCCAAATATGACTCCTTCTCTTCTGAGCATTGTAGTTCGTCCGCAGTGCACTTCAGGTCCACTTATGGGGTACCTCCATACTCAGAAGAGATGGGGTTACAAATTTGGGGGGGGGGTCTTTTCTGCTATTAACAATTTAAATAATGTGAAATTTGGGGGAAAACCAACATTTTAGTGAAATATTTTTTTTTTTTTTTTACAAATGCAAAAGTCGTGAAACACCTGTGGGGTATTAAGGCTCACTTTATTCCTTGTTATGTTCCTCAAGGGGTCTAGTTTCCAAAATGGTATGCCATGTGTTTTTTTTTTGCTGTTCTGGCACCATAGGGGCTTCCTAAATGCGACATGCCCCCAATAACCATTTCAGAAAAACGTACTCTCTAAAATCCCCTTGTCGCTCCTTTGCTTCTGAGCCCTCTACTGCGCCCGCCGAACACTTTACATAGACATATGAGGTATGTGCTTACTCAAGAGAAATTGGGCTACAAATATAAGTATACATTTTCTCCTTTTACCCCTTGTAAAAATTCAAAAATTGGGTCTACAAGAACATGCGAGTGTAAAAAATGAAGATTGTGAATTTTCTCCTTCACTTTGCTGCTATTCCTGTGAAACACCTAAAGGGTTAAAACATTTACTGAATGTCATTTTGAATACTTTGGGGGGTGCAGTTTTTATAATGGGGTCATTTATGGGGTATTTCTAATATGAAGACCCTTCAAATCCACTTCAAACCTGAACTGGTCCCTGAAAAATTGCGAGTTTGAAAATTTTGTGAAAAATTGGAAAATTGCTGCTGAACTTTGAAGCCCTCTGGTGTCTTCCAAAAGTAAAAACTCGTCAATTTTATGATGCAAACATAAAGTAGACATATTGTATATGTGAATCCAAAAAAAAAATTATTTGGAATATCCATTTTCCTTACAAGCAGAGAGCTTCAAAGTTAGAAAAATGCTAAATTTTAAATTTTTTCATCAAATTTGGGGATTTTTCACCAAGAAAGGATGCAAGTTACCACAAAAATTTACCACTATGTTAAAGTAGAATAAGTCACGAAAAAACATTCTCAGAATCAGAATGATAACTAAAAGCATTCCAGAGTTATTAATGTTTAAAGTGACAGTGGTCAGATTCGCAAAAAAGGGCTTCGTCCTAGAAGTGAAAATGGGCTCCGTCCTTAAGGGGTTAAAGTGAATGGAGCTGTAACACACAACCTGAGAACATGTGTAGCACTGTTTTACAGAAGAAATCCTCCTGTTTTCTTCTTCTGCATAACCCCTTTAATTCATTGTTCTCCTGGCAACTTATTACAGGCAGAAAACGTGCAGATCTTCAGCAATATGTTCGCATAATCTTAGTCATAGAGGCTTTACTCCTCCCTCTACACAACAAGATGGTGAACATATGGTCTGTTGCCCAGTTTGAGCATGTACAGTTTAGAGTTACTTGCTTGACCTGTATCTTCTGCCCCTTGTCTGAACAGGTTGTGCCTGTCAAATTAAGTTTTTAAAGCGGGCACACATAGTCTGGAGTTCTGATCCAACCAATGAGCGCAAGGACTCGGGAACCACAAAGATGCAGGTTATGATCTACTTCATCCTGCCTGGCAACATTCAGACATAAAATGTTAAAATTAAACAAAATTCAAAAATGTTTATTAAAACTTTTGTTTTATTAATGAGACAATGTACAAGTTCAGGTGGAATAAAACAAAACATACATAAACCAAGATTTTATGCTATAGACAATATCTGTCTATTCATTCAAACTAAAAATGTTAAAAGGCTTTCACAGTTCCAAGTGAATTGGCAGAAGAAAGTTCACAATTATACATTAACACAAATGCTTAACCCCAGCCACATCTTGAAACAAAACATACAATATGTTCAAAAGAACTCTATAGAACATAAAAGGATTAACAATTTATATTTACATTCTTATGTTAGTGAATTGTATATTACCCCAATACCAACAAGCAATCCACAGTTTAAATAAAATGATGCATTGACGAATGAGGGGGGGAAAAAAAGGATAATATTACAGTACATTATAGCACATAAGACTAGGTACAAAATTAAGTGCTCTACAATGTTACGTCCACGATAATGTGCCGTAGGGTTTACAGTGCTGATTTTTGAAAGCAATGATTCTACCATCAAGGAGTTCTAATAAACTTGCATATGTTGAAGATAATCTGTCAGCTACGTGATGGTGCCCCCTTTAAGGATTATGCTGTGGTTTGGCAATACACATTCAGGCAAGTGTGCATGTGTATTTGTGCAAGTAACCTTGAAGGCTGAACAAGCGTGCATTTACCAGCTACAGTATATTAAATGTATGCCAAGCCGGTCACTACTACATAATGCTCTCAGAACATGAAGAAATTGTTAAAGAGTTCTCAAATTCAAAAAATCCCATGACTAAAATAAGATCACATTGTTATAAAGAGTGCACTATAAATGAATATTAGCATTTAGTTCATACAATGTACATTTTTGTCACTGGTTTATTCTTTTAGTATACCAAGTTTTTTCAATGCTTCTTTCCGGTGCTCCTCTGAAGTTCCCTTAGGAGTAATCTTAACACTAGTTACAGGAGCAGATGAGCGAGCTGGTCTTGAAAAGAAAGATCGTTTCTCAGTAGTTTCTGCATCTGATGTAGATGGCTCCAGGTTGGCAAAGTCTTTTCCTGTACCAAGGGATGCTGGCCTAGGCCTGCTGTTCCGCAAAAAACCTCCTGAAAACAGTGGTTTCTTGAAAAATGAGCTGCTTGACTTTTGAGACTCCTTTTCTAGGCTAGGCATAGATCCACTAAGGCCTACACCGGACCGTTCCAACGTGTTTGACTTAATGTTGATTTGTCTGAGGCCAGGCACAGAGCCTTGAGGGAAACGCAGGTATGGTTCATTAGAAGCTTCAAAATGTGTACTGTGTCTGTTGCTCTTATCAAGGACTTTATCATTCCCTTGTACTTTAACTACTTCTGGACTATGGTGAGGGACCACAACCTCTTTTGGGCGTGGAAAACTAAAGGTTTTTCCAGGACTGGTACTGATCAGACTAATATTTTCAGAGGAACCCAGTATTTCCTGAGGCTTCTCACTCGTAGGTTTTAGTGACACAGGATTAATTTCTGGAACTCTCCCTTTCTCAACAGGGTTTGTTTTTAAAGCTGAAGGTTTTCTATCAACATCATGTTTTGGACTTTTTAAGGCCACTTCCGATCCAGTATGTACTTCACGAGCTGGACTGCCAGATTTATCAGATTTGGTATCTTTTGTCTGAGGACGAGAATGTGATGGTGAGGTGTGTTTTGTAGAGTCTGCTTCAATATTCTTAGACGAACCATCAGTGATAGTGTGAACCTCATTTAAGGGCTTGGACGATGGAATTACTACATCCTCTGCTTTTTCTTGTGTATTAACTTTTATGCTGGGTCTTTTTCCAAAAATACTACTTTTAATATGATGCTGTGGAGGAACTTCAACAATATTAGGGTATTTCTGACTAAGAGGAGCAGTTACAGTCACAGGTTCATCTTTTTCTAGAGAGTTTGATTTTATGCTCAGTCTGTTCTTGCTAAAAGTTTCCTTCCTTACTTCCTCTGTCTTATGAATAATTATTGAAGGTGGTGCAGGGAGCTCCCCCACTGAATCCACTTTATCTTGATGACCATCACTTTTTCTGTCTTTGTAGCCTTGGTCAGCAACACCTTGTGTTAGAGAGAGATCAGTCTTTGAAGACCTCATTGAAAGATTCTCTTGTGAACCTAATTTAACATCCAAACCTAGTTTGTGTAGTGCCTCAAGCCTAGCGCGTTCTTGCTCCTTAGAATGAGGAACTTTTGGAATTGTATGTTCACTAGTTTTGTCCATGGTCCTTTCATGTGCAGAAAATGTTCTTGGTCTCTTTTGTGGGTCTAGACTGGAAACCATTCCAGAGCTTGACTTAATAACTATGTGTGGTGGCAGCGTACGTGGCTTTGGTGCAGTTGGTGGTCCTTGTTTTGCCTCCAAAATTTTTTCTTCAGCCTGACTAACAGTCTCTTGTGAACCAGTGTCAGTCTTAGGGGAAGATACTCTTGGAAACAGTAATGGGGCTGGTGCACTAAATGGCCTTACTACAGATTGTGTCTCTTTATATTCTGAAATTGTAGCTGGTTTAAATAGTGCTCTGTCATATCTTACTTCACGTGCATCTGTGGGATCAGTAACAGAACGTCTCTTATCTATAACTTGAGGATCTCTAAATGGTTCAGGAGGTGGTATTATCAGAAGGTCAGTTATGCGAGGTTCCCCTGTTTGTGGTTTGTTAATTGAAGACAGGCTCTTCGGTTTCCCATGCCATGACTTTTGGTCAGAGGTGGAATCTGGGAGCTTAACATCAGTTGTATGCTTTGTGATTTCCTCCCGCGAAGCTTGAATTATCCTTGGGAAACTGTGGTATCCCTGAGGAATTCTGGCCACATAGGCCCATTCCTCCAATTTAGGAAAGGTTTTAAGTATTGGTTTTGTTTTGTCATTACCTACAAAAATATAAAATACAACTTAAGCATATATATATATTCATAGATACATAAAAACATATTTTTGTCAGTAGAACAAACTAAAATGTATGGATATAGATTGCCGTACCCGTTTCAACCAACACCCCACCGATCTGTCATTTCACTATTAGAGCTCCCCTGTGTGGAAATATGATTTGTGACCCCCGAGTGCAGCATTAAATAAAGTGAGCAAGTTTTCTGTGGATCAGTTTCAGTGTGAATCTACATTAGGCTGCTGCAAGTGTTAACAGTTCAGGCTGGCAGAGGTGGCATATTTGTGTAGGAAGTTTTTACATTTTTTGGCCCACCTTGGCTTCTTTGATACCTGTGAAGAGAAATTTGGAAAGTAGGGTCTTTCTAAGAATTATGGCAACCAAGTTGCTCTCTTCATGACAGCTATTTACTCTGGCACAAATTGTTGTCCTGGTGAAAGTGTTTAGTCTTCGGGGAAGATACTCTTGGAAACAGTGACGGGGCTGGTGCCCTAAGTGGCTTTACTACAGGTTGTATCTTTATATTCTGAAATTGTAGCTTGTTTAAATAGTGCTCTGTCATATCTCCCCACATCGTAATCTTTTTGGACATATCTGGAATTCGGTTGAATGGGTTGTTCAAAACAAGTCAGTATATTTTTACATCTAATTTGTGGCAACTGTGAAAGACTAAAGCCTAACCCATGGGCCAATATTAATGTAAAAAAATTTGAACACCTAATAGAATCTATACCATGTCCGTTTTCTGCAGTTCTGAAGGCCAAAGCATTAGATAAGTTTATCTCATGGAGTGTCTTCATATTCCTTCCTTAGTGCTTGAATGGCTTGTTCCTTATACCAGATAGTAATTTAACTTTTATTATTTTTAATTTTATTATTTTAAATATTTACTAGTCTTCAATAATATCTTAGGTACAGAGTTAAAAGGTATCATATATGTTCCTAGGACCTAATGTTCCAAGCAGCATAGAACATAGTGTAAAAGGAAGGGAGGATCCCTATGCTATGATGGACAATGACATTTTTTGGGTGTTTAATCACACCCTTGCAGTTATATTTAGAAGTCTCATACCTAAGCAATTGATCACATAGACTAGCTCATAGTTACATGATGTGTGTCTTATGTAAGACTTCACAGTCAGACAATGTTAAAAGGGGTTAACTTTTACAGAGAATGCGGACCTGGATTATGAAGTCAAAGCTTTTGTACAGCTGACACACCCCTGTGTAGCTCATGTACAACCAATGCTGATCATTGTAGTTGCTACGTGGGGACAGAGAATTACTTTACCTTACTTGAGATTTTATAGTTTTGCCGATAAGACAAAGAAATGTAAAAGAAAACTGGCATCAAATATTGGCATGAACCAAAAAGCATCAAATGAATTTAAACACTATGGGGGAGTTTTATCTCAACCTGTCTAGAGGAAAAAATGCTGACTTGCCCATAGCAACCTGATCGCTTCTTTCATTTTTCAGAAATGAAAGAAAACATCTGATTGGTTGCTATGGGCAACTTTTTGGCAACCTTTCCTCTAGACAGGTTAAGATAAATCTCCCCCTTTTATTCCGGACCATCAGGCAGAGGTGATGGGGAGATTTATCAAAACCTGCCCAGAGGAAAAGATGCCGAGTTGCCCATAGCAACCAGATTGCTTCTTTTATTTTGCAGAGGCCTTTTCAATAATGAAAGAAGCGATCTGATTGGTTGCTATGGACAACTAAGCAACTTTTCCTCCGGACAGGTTTTGATGAATCTCCCCCGATATGTAATAAAAATGTATATTCTTACCATCTGAAGCTACAGCTTTTGTTGGCTCTGGTGCCGAATGGATGTTAGATTTTTCAGTCACCTCCAGTTCATCATTGGATACCCCACTATCGTCTTCATTGTCCAGAGAGTCGATTGTTTCTTCCAGAAACATTAAGCATTCCCGTTCTTCAGCTGAAAGATGGTCATATCCATCTCCACTCTGTAAGAAGAAAAAGTAATATTGCTAAACAATAATTTAGATCTATAACTTAGACAACATGGTTATGAGAATTGTGGAGATTAAAATGTGTGAAAGGGAAAAGTTGAGAAGTTAACCATAGCAACAAATAAGATTACTGTATTTATTTTCTAGAAGGACAAATGAGGAGATCTGGAAACTAGATGTAAGTAGAAACTAGAAAGTGCAGCTCACAGCTATACTGTCAGAGGGGGCTAAGGATGTTTGCCCATACCCCAAGGCACAAAAGGATACACAATAAGGGTACGTTCACACTACGCAATTCCCGATGAATTACGCGCTGTGAACTTTTACATCAGTGTGAATGGGTTTCCGCAAGACCCGTTCACGCTGAGCAATTTCAGCAGGGGAAAATTCCAATTGTGATGGCGCAGTGCCGCAGGGTCCTACTGCCGACGGCAGATGCCAGCTGCTTAATTCCACGAGCAGAGATTCAGCATTCACTCCGCAGTGTGAACGTACCCTAAAACTATAAATTATACAATACAATTGTATAAAATTATCCAGACCTCAAAGACGTAACCAGACCTAAAATATCTGGTACATGATGAACCCAATAATGAATGTATGGTAGGGAGACCGTGCTTCAGATATAGATGATTTTATTAAAACATTAAAATATGAATACTACTATCTCAACACAGGGCCAATGTGAGGAGAATAGTTCGATGTAAATACATATAAAAAACACCTAATATATACGCTGTACTGCTATTAGAAGAGAACGATATATTTTGGCAAGTTATATCTAAATGTGTATGAAGCTATATTTTTATAATATATACACACACATACTATACATCTATACATCTATACATCTATACATCCATATATATATATATACATACACACACACACACACATATACATATATATATATATATATACATACACACACACACACACACACATATACATATACATACATACATATATATATATTTCTCTATATCTATATACACACAGAAAAGAAAAAAGTTATATGATTTGTTTGATAAACATGTAAAATGGCAGTTCAAAAATTGCTCCTAGGCATCGATCCTGGCAGATTTAAACAAAACTGTTTAAGATGTAGATACGATTGTCTGTTAAGAGTGTGTAAACACTGGATTTCGGTCTTATTACTGTGCCA
Organism: Hyla sarda; assembly: GCF_029499605.1. Lineage (NCBI taxonomy): Eukaryota > Metazoa > Chordata > Amphibia > Anura > Hylidae > Hyla > Hyla sarda. The sequence goes on along the minus strand of NC_079190.1, from coordinate 333,110,609 downwards.
AATGCCAAAATATGTTCGGAACCAGTTCTGATTAAGGCAACAGTCCTTGATAGGACAATAATTGCTGGCACAATAATTATATAGATGGCAGGAGTCGAACAAATGCTCGCATGAGAAGAAGCAGCTGGTACTCTACCTCTCACCTTACGAGACCTCTAGTTGGTGCAGGCTTGGCAGAGTCTGTGAGAAGTGAGCAGTTGGTGGTGAGACCAGCGTCACTCGTGTTCCAGGATCGTGGCTGGCGAGGACAGGAGCGGAGTCTGACGTCACAGGAGTTAAGCGCTGATAGCATTGGTAAGCGCTAAATCACAATCTTTGAGTCTGCTGGAGCGGTGGAGCAAACTGGAACCTTATTTGGAGCATAGCAATTCAATGGTAGTAGTGAGTCTTCGGTGTCTAGAGAGACTAGACTCGTTGCAGGGTACTAACTGTATCAATGCATCCTCCGTAGTAAAGCTTGATCCTGGAACACGAGTGATACAGGTCTCACCACCAACTGCTCACCTCTCACAGACTTTGCCAAGCCGAGTACCAGCTGCTTCTACGCAGGTGAGCATTTGTTCGGCTCCTGCCATCTATATAAATTATTGTGCCAGCAATTATTGCCCCATCAAGGACTGTTGCCTTAAATCAGAACTGGTTGCGAACATATTTTGGGCATTTGGGGCAGTCTCCTTACCATATATTCATTATTGGGTCATCATGTACCAGATATTTTAGGTCTGGTTATGTCCTTGAGGTCTGGATCATTTTATACAATTGTATTATATCATTTATAGTCTTATTGTAGATCTGGAAACTGTTCTACTCTTTCCTTTCAGCTTTGACCAGTAAAGTGTTCATTCTGGTATCCATATTGTGACCCTATACCATAAATTCTTAACTGAATGCAGAGACTAAACATCCTGGCTTAGGGTACGTTCACACAAGCTGATTTTGCAGCAGGTTTTCCGCTGCAAATTTCAAAGGGGTGGGCTTTCTGCTGCAGATTTTCGGCAGTGGAATCTCTGCTGTTGAAAATCCGCTACAGACCCCATTGACTTCAATGGAGGTCTACAACGAATTTTCCACAGCAGAGACAGACCGTCCCTTTCAAACTTGCAGCGGAAAACCTGCTGAGAGTTTGAAACAAAATCTGCTCATGTTAACGCACCCTAGAAGTAAAATGTCAACGTCAAGATTCACTTTTACAAACAGTTTATGCCACCATATTTTAAAATCCAAATTTAAAAAGTAGGTAAACCATTTCATAAAGCTCATGTGCAACGCTCTTGGTCCTTAAGAGGTTAAGAGAGATTAATGTCAGCAGTGTAGTGATACAATATAATAGCTGTACAGTGCATGGGTTTATCCATTCTTGGTATGAGTAAAGCATCCAGTAAAGACAAGTGGTGTATTCCAACTCACTCTCACAGGTGCGCCCGGACTGGACTGGACGTGTCCAAACAAATAAGAAGAAACAGGATGTCCAGCGCAGGTTCATGAAATGGAACTTCTTTATTCAATCATAGTTGCCATAGGAAACACACAGTATTCAGTAAAGTGACGCGTTTCGGCCCATAAGGCCTTAGTCATACATGAATGCATAAATGTATGACTAAGGCCTTATGGGCCGAAATGCGTCACTTTACTGAATCCTGTGTGTTTCCTATGGCAACTATGCTGTTTGAATAAAGAATTTCCATTTCACGAACCTGCGCTGGACATCCTGTTTCTTCTTGCTAAAGCATCCAGTACACTAAACACAAAACAAGCAGTATACTTAACTACTTCTACATCAAAAGGACATCAGAATAGGTCTTCAACCAGTAGTCAATACCACACGCTGCCATAAAACTGTTTCTGCTGACCCTAAGATACATATCATTGGCTAACCACACATTGGAATGTCCGTTTCTGATAATTACCAATTAGTAAAATATTTAAAAACTATGGGGCCAGCCTTATAGGTTGTACATCTCTATTGTACAGGAAGCCATATTGGTCACTACTGATGGACTCACACTAGCAACCCCAAATAGAATCAGGCTCTAAAGGGTTAACCATAAACATTCTGTAACTCCATCTCTGGATAAAACCTAAAGTTAACTAGTTTCACTAATATATTGCATTACTTACACTGCATTAGCCGAGGCACAACACAGCCTATTCAAATCCACAAGATCATTAAGTTAATATTTTCTATAAAGTGTCATGTTTTCTTATTAGATGACCTGCTCACTGTGAGTACAACTTAGTTGAGCAAACACCAATCCATATTTACAGGAAGATTATTTGTTCAACAGGGGCAAAGGTAAATGGTTATTAATAGCATTAGAATCTGTTGTTGTATTTCTATGTACATATTAAAGATTACTAAAGAAATATACATATTTGCGATATTGGACTTTATTCTATGATAACTCCTGCTGCAGAACAGGTTAATCATTGAGCAGCTAAGATTGTGCTTGGCTGCTGCAGGCAGGGAACACATCTGTGCCCAAGTTCAGTGCTATTTACTGCAAGGAGGAAATTAGACAGATAAGGGTCTGTCTAACATGCAATGTTTTAGGGGTGGCCATACACCTTTTATAGCTGTTAGCTAACAGCTGTCTTCTCCAATCTCTTAATGGAGAGAGGAGGGGTAAGCTATGGCCAGACAACTCTGGGTGGCTTGTCTCTAAGTACAAAAGGGTCAGGTAGTTGAAATCCAACTCATCCAACCCTCCTCTCCCCCCAGAATTACCTGTTAGGAAAAATTCAGGAAGCAGATTCACTTTAGACAGCCAATATTTGACTATGGTATATAAAAACCTTTGGGCAAAAAGCTTTCTGCTTAGTAAGTTACATAGGGTTCAAAACCCCATTAAATCTGCACGAGATGCTGGAATACCTTATTTCTCCATTTGCTTTCTAAGACAACAGTTAAGCCCAATACCATTAACATTTATACTCATAACTCATGTGCCTTACCCACATGGAAGTTAATGATCATTTTAAAAAGGAAGATATAAACCACAGAGATATATACTATAAAGGCAGGAAAATCCTTAAAATACTACTTACAAATGCAGAATGGTTAGAAGAAATGCTTTCCATGCTGTCACAGCTCCCTGTGCTGCCTACACTGTTCAAGGCTTCCATCCCTACATGCCGTGTCCAAAGGGTTTTTTCAGGCATCACCCAAAACAGATCACAGAAAAGGCTTGAGCAGTTTTAAACCAGGATTCTGTAAGTGAAAAAGACATTTGTATGTTATACAGAAGAAAATAAAGACCAAAAAAGGTGAAAACTATGGTCTATTAAAGGGGACCTGTCATTACTTTAATGCTACCTAAACCACGAGTCATCTGGACAGTGGCTTCCACCTACCCCACTGGCCTTGAGTGAGAAATCTCTCCCTATAACTAAACCAAAAGAAACCACTTTTTAAACTGCAATACCACAGGGCTGTAGGGATCAGTTAACTAAGAGGCGTGTATACACTCATGGCCATAAATGTTGGCACCCCTGAAATTCCTCAAGATAATGAAGTGTTTTTAAAAAAAAAGGATTGCAGTAACACATGTTTTGCTATACAAAATGTTTATTCCCTTTGTTTGTATTGGAACTAAACCAAAAAAAGGGAGAGAAAAAAAAAATAAAAATAAAAATAAAAAAAAAGCGCAAATTGGACATAATGTCACACCAAACTCCAAAAATGGTCTGGATAAAAGTATTGGCACCCTTTCAAAATTGTGGAAAACTAAGATCGTTTGAAGCATGTGATGCTCCTTTAAACGGATGGTGGATAAGCAGCCTCAAATTAGTTCCAAAGATATTCAAGCTGTCCTGCAGGCTCAGGGAGCATCAGCGCGAACTATCCAGCGATGTTTAAAGGGCTATTCCGTTGCTTAGACATCTTATCCCCTATCCAAAGGATAGGGGATAAGATGCCTGGTCGCAGGAGTCCCGCAGCTGGGGACGCCCGTGATCATGCACGCGGCACCCCGTTTGTAATCACTACCTGGAGCGTGTTCGGGGGTGCACAGGAGGACAAGCAGGGCTCTTTGCACAGGAGGACAAGCAGGGCTCTGTGGACAAAGGCTCTGTGATGTTCTCCCAGCTCACACAGCAGGATAATTGCAGGTGGATTTACAATCCAGGAGCCTACAGAGCCCTATTGTCCTACCCACACAGCATTTTTTCACCTACAAATATACAAATTTTTTAACCAAACATGTTCTGTACATAATATAAAAAGTTTTGGCAAATGACAGGTACACCTAAACAAAGATCCAAGAACCAACAAGGTTACCAAATTGCATTTTATTCACATTCAAAACATACTTTATTCGTTAATACTTATCACTTGAACAAGTTATACCAAAAACAGAAGTCCACTCAGGACTCAGCCTGACACTTAGTGGACCAGTGGAGCTATCACGCCCCCTCCTGTAGGCTTGCCTTATGGGGCGGAGGAGTGACGTCACACAGGGGCGGAGGAGTGACGTCACACAGGGGCGGAGGCGTGACGTCACATGCCGCCCGCCCTGTGGTCACCGGTAATCAGACCCGGAGCGAACACGCTCCGGGGAATGTTTACAAACAGGGTGCCGCGTGCAAGATCCCAGGGGTCCCCAGCAGCAGGACTCCCGCGATCAGGCATCTTATCCCCTATCCTTTGGATAGGGGAAAAAGATGTGTAAGCACCAGAGAACCCCTTTAAAAAAAGCTCCCCCTAGTGGTGGCTGCAGGCCACCAGAATGTTTTTATTTAATTTCATATCTATACAGGGTGTTTGGAGCTGGAAATCAAAAACACTTAGCTCTGACAAATATATACAACATCCATATAAGTATGGAAAAATCACTTTGAAAAGAATGCTTGATATTGACCTCATGATACTCTCTGATCTTTATTATTGTCAAAATAAATTGGGTGACTAGGTTTTTAAAAATGTAGATTTCATAATGAAAACCTGTTGCCATGCAGCTTGTCGTCTTAAAATAACAGATTCCAAGTGATGTGTAGTTCTGACTCACTCCAGGACTAGAGAATATTAACCTACATCACCAGAGTAGCTCACCCTATTAATGGCTACAGTATCAATTATCCATGTAGAATAAAAAGGAAAAAACATACTAATAAAAAGGACATGAAGTGACTTAGTAACATACACTGCTCAAAAAAATAATGAATGAATAAATGAACTAATCGTATGAAATACTTTTGTCATAGTTGAATGTGCTGACAACAAAAACACACAAAAATCATCAATGGAAATCAAAATTTATCAACCCATGGAGGTCTGGATATGGAGTCACACTCAAAATCAAAGTGTAATACCACAATATCGGCTAATTCAACTTTGATGTAATGTCCTTAAAACAAGTTAAAATGAGGCTCAGTAGTGTGTGTGGCCTCCACGTGCCCGTCTGACCTACCTACAATGCCTGGGCATGCTTCTGATGAGGTGGAAGATGTCTCCTGAGGGATATCCTGGTCTGAAGCATCCGCCAACTCCTGGACAGTTTGTGGTGCAATGTGGCATTGTTGGATGGAGTGAGAGACATGATGTCCCAGATGTGCTCAATCAGATTCAGGTCTGGGGAATGGGCGGGCCAGTCCATAGCATCAATGCCTTCCTCTTGCAAGAACTGCTGACACACTCCAGCCCCATGAGGTCAAACATTGTCTTGTATTAGGAGGAACCCAGGGCCAACCGCACCAGCATATGGTCTCCCAAGGGGTCTGAGGATCTCCTCTCTGTACCTAATGGCAGTCAAGCTACCTCCCAATGGCTGTGCGGCCCCCCAAAGACATGCCACTCCACAACATTACTGACCCACTGCCAAACTGGTCATGCTGCAGGATGTTGCAGGCAGCAGAACATTCTCTATGGCGTCTCCAGTCACATCTGTCACACGTGCTCAGTGTGAACCTGCTTTCATCTGTGGAGAGCACAGCGCACCAGTGGCGAATTTGCCAATCCTTGTGTTATCTGGAAAATGCAGAACGTCCTGCAAGTTGTTGGCTGTGGACGTCGGGCCCTCACACCACCCTCATGGAATCTGTTTCTGACCATTTGAGTGGACACATGCACATTTGTGGCTTGCTGGAGGTCATTTTGCAGGGCTCTGGCAGTGCCCCTCCTGCTCCTCCTTGCACCAAGGCAGTGGAAGCGGTCCTGATGCTGGGTTGTTGCCCTCCTATGGCCTCCTCCACGTCTCCTGATGTACTGGCCTGTCTCCTGGTAATGCCTCCATGCTCTGGACACTACACTGACAGACACAGCAAACCTTCTTGCCACAACTCGCACTGATGTGCCATCCTGGATGAGCTGCACTATCTGGGCCACTTGTGTGGGTTGTAGACTCAGTCTCATGCTATCACTAGCATGAAAGCACCACCAGCATTCAAAAAGTGACAAAACATCAGTCAGGAAGCATAGGAACTAAGAAGCGGTCTGTGGTCACCACCTGCAGAACCACTCCTTTATTTGGGGTGTCTTGCTAATTGCCTATAGTTTCCCCCTGTTGTCTGTTCCATTTGCACAACAGCATGTGAAATTGATTGTCAATCAGTGTTGCTTCCTGAGTGGACAGTGCGATTTCACAGAAGTGTGCTTGACTTGGAGTTACATTGTGTTTAAGTGTTCCCTTTATTTTTTGTGAGCAGTGTAGTTCATAAGGTTGAAAAAAAGATCAGAGTCCATCGAGTTCAATCTATATTGAAATATATATATATGTAAATTCAAAGCTATAATACCCTTCCTTATGTAAGTCAGACAGATAATTCAGAGATAATTCGAGTAAAACTAGTTAGAGTTTCATGTTCCAATAATGGCCTAATCAGTCACTGAATATCCATATACTGTATATTCAGGGAATTCTGCCATGTCTCCAGGTGTCCATATTTGGACCTAGGTGTGCACATATAGGGTGGCTTCCCAATGTCTGTCTCAGGGCTCCATCACCTGTTTCCAGGTGTACCAGGCACGTTATGCTGGGTAATAAAACTTAAAGAGGTACTGTCCTTGTTAAAAACTTTTCATATATTGCAGGACTCCTAATATGACATTTCACAATATACACCTGTTAAAAAAAATGTAAATTTTCACCTGAAATTCAAGCTCAAAATAGCTACCACTAGGGGTCGCCTGTCTTTTAGCCAGAGAGACTAGTCTAGATTTTACAGCATACTGGATACCGGCCGTAAAGCATACCGGTATCCAGTATAGGAGATTTCTATTCTGTATGCAAAACTACAGATAAAGGATGTGTGGGCATGCTGGGAGCTGTAATTTTAAAACAGCTGGAGGCAACACTGCTCTAACAGTTGTTTACAAACATTACAGCTTCAGTTGTTACTAAACTACAACAACTCCCCGCATGCCAGAAGTACAATTTCTTATTATTACCCTGGTAATTTAGTAATGTATAGATAACAGAACTGCTACCGTGTTTTTTTTTATCCAAGTTTGCTTCTGGTACAGTGCCAGTCTAGCTGTTAAATGGAATCAATGGCATGCCTCTGGGGCTGAGGTTCAATGGACTGTTTTAGAGCTGTGTCTAACATGATGTGAACCTTGCTTTAACCCCTTAATGACTCAGGGTTTTTCAGTTTTTGCACTTTCGTTTTTTCCTCCTTACCTTTTAAAAATCATAACCCTTTCAATTTTCCACCTAAAAATCCATATTATGGCTTATTTTTTGCGTCACCAGTTCTACTTTGCAGTGACATTAGTCATTTTACCCAAAAATTCACGGCGAAACGGAAAAATAAATCATTGTGCGCCAAAATCGAAGAAAAAAAAATGCCATTTTGTAACTTTTGGGGGCTTCCATTTCTACGCAGTGCCTATTTCGGTAAAAATGACACCTTATCATTATTCTTTAGGTCCATACGGTTAAAATGATACCCTACTTATATAGGTTTCATTTTGTCGTACTTCTGGAAAAAATCATAACTACATGCAGGAAAATTTATACGTTTAAAAACATCATCTTCTGACCCCCTATAACTTTTATTTTTCCACTCACAGGGCGGTATGAGGACCCATTTTTTGCGCCATGATCTGAAGTTTTTATCGGTATGATTTTTGTTTTGATCGGACTTTTTGATCTCTTTTTATTCATTCATTTTTTAATGGTATAAAAAGTGACCAAAAATATGCTTTTTTGGACTTACGCCATTGACCGTGCGGTTTAATTAATTATATATTTTTATAGTTTGGACATTTACGCACGCGGCGATACCACATAGGTTTTTTTTTTTATTTACACTGTTTTATTTTTATTTTTTTGGGAAAAGGGGGGTGATTCAAACTTTTATTAGGGAAGGGGTTAAATGACCTTTATTAACACTTTTTTTTGCAGTGTTATAGTTCCCATAGGGACCTATAACAATGCACACACTGATCTCTCATCCTGATCACAGGAGTGTATTAACACGCCTGTGATTAGTGCTATCGGCGCTTGACTGCTCCTGCCTGGATCTCAGGCACGGAGCAGTCATTCGTCGATCGAACACCGACGAGGCAGGTAAGGGCCCTCCCGGTGTCCTGTAAGCTGTTCGGGACGCCGCGATTTCACTGACTGACTGACTAGCCGGGATACTTTCACTTTAGAAGTGGCGGTCAGCTTTGACCGCCGCTTCTAAAGGATTAATACCGCACATTGCCGCGATCGGCGATGTGTGGTATTAGCCGCGGGTCCCGGCCATTTATGAGCGCCGGGACCGACGCAATGTGATGAGTGGTCGCAGCGCGACACCGCTTCATATCGCGGGAGCCGTCGTTAAGGGGTTAAACAGATGCGGGGGAGATTTATCAACCCTTGTCAAAACAAAGTGAAGCAGTTGCCCATAGCAACCAATCCATTTTCAGCTTTTGTTTTTATTTTCTTAAAGGCTTTTTTATAAAAAAATAAAAATTAAAAAAATTAAGCAATCTAATTGGATGCAATGGGCCATTGTTTCCTGGCATAAGGTTTGATAAATCTTTATGATCAAGGATGAATTGATTTGGGCACTACAGGCTTTTTAGGATCTCCCTATACAACAGTAGGATACCTTCTGAACTTCAAGACGTTCTACTAGCCTATGTGCTTCTTAAAATACCTTCTAATACCTGCAACATCTTCCATTTTATATATTAGTAGTATATTTTATCACTTGGTTACGACATCAGGAGATCAGAATTTCCAATAAGGTAAATATGAAAAAGACTTGTGCTGTTTACTCTGCAGAAAGTATAACATTAGGCAATCTGGTCTGTGCTGGCTCAGATCATGGACCCATGTTAATATTTAACCATAACTCAGGGTTTCTCTCCACCAGCTAAATGCATACTTCCTTTGGTTTCCTGTCGGCACGTGTGAGTCATGCAAAAAAAGTTATAGTACTGTGAACAAATAAATTGAAAATATATAATATTATATAATTGCGAATAGAGATGAGCGAATTTTAGAAAACTGCAATTAGGCCAATTCACAGAATTTTCCCAAAAAATAGTTTCGGTCTAAATTTATCAGCGCAAATCGCTATTAACCCATTAAGGACATAGCCCATTTTGACCTTAAGGACACAGCCATTTTTTGCAAATCTGACTACCTTCACTGTATGTATTAATAACTCTGGGATGCTTTTACTTATGAATTTGTGTCAGAGATTGTTTTTTCGTGACATATTCTACTTTAAGTACCAGGAAGCCAGGGCGTATCCATACGCCCTATGTCCTAAAGGGGTTGAAGACCCAGGGCGTATCCATACGCCAGTGGCAATTTCGGTCTCCACCGCACGGCGGGCAGGGACCGGACCGGGTGACTGCTGATATTGATCAGCAGGCACCCCGTGCAAAAGCCCAGGGGGGGGGGGGGGGGGAGGGGTCATCATGTTGGCGATCGGCACAAATTGCACCTGTGATTTGCGCAGATTCCGGGTCATACGGGTCTATGGTGACGGTGACCGGAATATAAGGGGGATCACGGTTGTCTAAGACCCCCACAATCCCCCTGAATGGATAGGAGGCGCCAGAAGCAACGACCAATAGCAGATCGGGGGCGGGGGGTTAACTTTCGGTTTCCTCGTACTGCCCACCCACAATAGGCCGGGCAGTACGGGGAAACTGAAGAGGACTGACTGCAGAAGATCCACTTACCCATCCGGAGGCAGCGGACGACGGTGATCGGCGGGCGGCAATGTCGTGCGGCTGGCTCCTACGGAAGCCGGTGAGTTGCCAAGCAACATCTGGAGGACTACAGTTGAGACCACCATACAGTCTCTAAACTATAGCCCTCCAGATGTTGCAAAACTGCAAATCCCAGCATGCCTAAACAGCAAACAGCTGTCTCGGCATGCTGGGAGTTGTAGTTGCGTTCCTCCAGCTGTTGCATAACTACATCTCCCAGCATGCCCTTTGGCGATCAGTACCTGCTGGGAGTTGTAGTTTTGCAACAGCTGGAGGCACACTGGTTGGAAAATACTGAGTTAGGTAACAGAACCTAATTGAAGGTTTTTCAACCAGTGTGCCTCCAGCTGTTGCAAAAGTACAATTCCCAACATGCGCGGTCTGTCAGTAATGCTGGGAGTTGTAGTTTTGAAACTGCTGGATGGCAGCGTTCCCAAAACGGAGCCTCCAGCTGTTACAAAACAACAACTCCCAGCATTTCTGGACAGCCACAGGCATGCTGGCAGTTTAGCAACAGCTGGAGGCACCCTGTTTAGGAATCACTGGTGTAGAATACCCTATGTATAACCCTATGTCGGCCCCTATGCAATCCCTAATGTAGTCCTCAAATGCGCATGGTGCTCTCACTTCGGAGCGCTGTCGTATTTCAAGGAAATAGTTTAGGGCCACATATGGGGTATTTTCGTACTCAGAAGAAATTGCACTACAAATTTTGGGGGGCTTTTTCTCCTTTTACCCCTTATGAAAAGGAAAAGTTGGGGGCTACACCAGCCTGTTAGTGTAAAAAAAATGTACATTTTTACACCAACATGTTGGTGTTGCCCCATACTTTTTATTTTCACAAGCGGTAAAAGGAAAAAAAAAAAAAAATTTGTAATGCAATTTCTGAGTACGGAAATACCCCATATTTGGGCGTAAAATGCTCTGTGGGTGCACAACAAGGCACAGGAGTGAGAGCGCACCATGTACATTTGAGGCCTAAATTGGCAATTTGAACAGGGGTGGCTGATTTTGCAGTGGTTCCGACAAACAAAAAAAATACTCACATGTGACCCCATTTTGGAAACTGTAACAAGGGGTATAGTGAGCCTTAACACCCCACAGGTGTTTGACGAATTTTCATTAAAGTTGGATGGGAAAATGAAAAAAATAATAATTCTCTCTCTCTAAAATGCTGGTGTTACCCAAAATTTTTCATTTTCACAAGGGAAAATAGGAAAAAAGTCCCCCCAATATTTGTAACCCCATTTCTTCTGAGTAAGAAAATACCCCATGTGTGGATGTAAAGTGCTCTGTGGGCAAACTACAATGCTCAGAAGAGAAGAAGCGCCATTGGGATTTTGAAGAGAAAATTTGTCCAGAATTGAAGGCCACGTGTGTTTACAAAGCCCCCATAGCACCAGAACAATGGACCCCCCCCCACATGTGACCCCATTTTGGAAACTACACCCTTCGTGTAGTGTATTAAGGGGTGCAGTGAGCATTTACGCCCCACAGGTGTCTTACAGATTTTTGGAACAGTGGTCCGTGAAAATGAAAAATGCAATTTTTCATGTGCACAGCCCACTGTTCCAAAGATCTGTCAGACACCTGTGGTGTTTAAATACTCACTGCACCCCTTATTAAATTCCATGAGGGGTGTAGTTTCCAAAATGGGGTCACGTGTGGGGGTCCACTGTTTTGGCACCTCGGGGGGGGGGGGGGGGGGGGCTTTGTAAACGCACATGGCCCCTGACTTCCATTCCAAACAAATTCTCTTTCCAAAAGCTCAATGGCGCTCCTCCTCTTCTGAGCATTGTAGTGCACCAGCAGAGCACTTGACGATCACACATAGGGTATTTCCATACTCAGAAAAAATGAGGTTACAAATTTTGGGGGTCATTTTCTCCAATTAACCCTTGTAAAAGGGTTCCTTTACACATCCAACTTTAACAAGTCGTCAAACACTTGTGAGGTGTTAAGGCTCACTGTACCCCTTGTTACGTTCCTTAAGGGGTGCATTTTCCAAAATAGTAAGTCATGTGGGTATCTTTTGCTGTTCTGGCACCACAGGCGCTTCCTAAATGCAACATGCCCCCCAAAAAAACATTTTAGCAAAATTTGCTTTCCAAAAGCCAAATGTGACTCCTTCTCTTCTGAGCATTGTAGTTCGCCCGCAGAGCATTTTACATCCTAACATGGGGTATTTCCATACTCAGATGAGATGGGGTTACAAATTTGGGGGGGCATTTTCTCCCATTACCCTTTGTGAAAATTGTAAATTTGGGGAGAAAACTGCACTTTAGTGAAAAAAAATTTTTTTTTCCATTTACACATCCGATTTTAACGAAAAGTCGTCAATTCTAAAATCCTAAAATACAAAAAGTCTCTCTCTGAATCAGAATGAAAAGTAAAAGCATGCCAGAGTTATTAATGTTTAAAGTGACAGTGGTCAGATGTTAAAAAAAATGGCCAAGTCCTTAAGGTTAAAATGGTCTGGGTCCTTAATGGGTTAATATAGTGCTAAGTTTCCGTCTATACTTGCATAATGTCTTGGTGAAAAACTCCAAGATTTCATGAAAATTTTAAAAATTTTGCATTTTTTTGAAACTTTGAAACTTTCTGCTTGCAAGGAAAATTGATATCCCAAATAAATTATATATGGATTCACATATACAATATGTCTACTTAATGTTGGCATCATAGAGTTGACATGTTACTTTTTGAAGACATTCAAAGTTTAGCAATTTTCCAAATTCTCTCGAAAAATTTTAAAATCCTAAATTTTTCAGGGGCCAGTTCAGTTTGAAGTGGATTTGAAGGCCTTTGTGAGAAAACCCCCATAAAATGACCCCATTATAGAAACTGCAACCCGCAAAGTATTCAAAATGACATTCAGAAAGTTTGTTGCTAACCCTTTAGGTGTTTCACAGGAATAGCAGCAAAGTGGAAGAGAAAACTCAAAATCTGAAATTCTTTGCAGTGACTTTTTTTTTTCATTTTTACAAGGGGTATAAGGAGGAAAAGCCCCCCAAAATTTGTAACCCAATTTCTCTCGAGTATGGAAATACCTCATGTTGATGTAAAGCACTCTGCGGGTGCTCTACAGGGATCAGAAGGGAAGGAGCATGGTGCCCCCATGGTGCCAGAATAGCATATAAAAAAAAAAATAAAAAAAATAAAAAAAAAAAACACACATGGCATACTTTTTGGGAAACTACACCCCTCAAGGAATGTAACAATGGGGTACAGTGAGCCCTAAGGCCCCACAGGTGTTTGATTAATTTTTGTAGAAGTTGGACATGAAATTAAACAGATTTTTTTTCACTAAAATGCTGGTGTTAACCCAAATTTTTCATTTTCACAAGGGGTAATAGGAGAAAGCACCCAAAAAAATGTTAACCCCATCTCTTCTGAGTATGGAAATACACTTTATGTCCACATGTGGTATGTCAACAACATCCTAAGCCTAGGTTTTATACACTTTTTTTTATTTTTTGGCATAGTTTGTGTCAAAGCCAGATGTGTAGGCAAAAGGAATGGGAAATATATAGGAAGGACTTGAAAGTGGCAGTTAAAAAAAAAAAAAAAAAAAAAAAAAAAAAGTACAAGAAAAAAAAGCTGTGTGGAAACCTCGCCTAACAAGTGTAGGAAGGATTAGAAATTCCTTGTGGTTTCTGGTTATGTCTGGCACTGCGCAGCTTGGCTCCATTGAAGTGACTAGGCAGAGTTAGGCTAGGTTCAGACTACGGAATCTCCGGGCAGAAAATTTCCGCCCAGAGATTCTGAGTTCCGCCTGCGCCAACTGAATTAGTCGGCGCTAGGACCGCGCGGACACTGCAGTCTCCCATAGACTGCAATGTGTTCCACGCGGATTTTGGCCTGAAGAAAGAGCAACCCCTTTCTTCAGGTGGAAATTTTCTAGCGGATTTTCCGCTTCACAAATTCACACTTCGGAATTTGTGAATGGATAACCATTCACTACACTAGAAATTTTAGCGAGCGGAATTTCTGATGGAAATTTTACATCTGAATTTCTGTCGGAAATTCCGTAGTCTGAACCTAGCCTTACTCTACCCCCACATGAATCGTGTCACTCCTTTTGGAAGAAACCAGATTTTTTTTTTTCTAATACTTGATATTATAGTTGACCAGTTTTCAAGTTTGTTGCTTTTGTCCACGACATGAACAATTTGGTGAAATAGTTAAAATTGTCCAAGATAATCTCCCATTTTGTACTTAGCATAACATCACTGTTAATAACAGGAAGGTCATACAGTTTATGACTAAAATAATGATACATAATTTAAAGCTACAAATTCTAAAATTTGTTCTAAATAAGACATAGTAAAGACAGGTTTATTTATAAGGGTTTAATTTTTTGTTTTTTTAACTATTTTTATGTACTCAAAGCGATGCAATTCAACTTTAACATTGCCCGTTTAACATAAGAACTGAACTGACCAGTTTAAAGACTACGTCAACCACTACTGTATATATAGCTACTGCCTGCAGTAAAAACTTCGTTAATGTGTCACAGATTTTTTTTTTCCCTTTTACTAATCAGAGATAGATGACTGAAGCATGACTGATGATTAAACCTTGTGCAACATGTAAGAAGGAGGGGTCTGAGCTGAGCACGTCCCATGGACACAGGGACAATAGACTTGAGGGGACTCCATTCACTAGAATGGAAGAGATTATTCTAGGTATGCCCTATACAGCCAGGAGAAGTTGTGAGCTGTGTCCATCATCTATTGTGAATGACCTAATCTTGTCTTTTCTACCAGTGTCACCTATTACTGTAAGGGTATGTTCACACTACGGAATTCCGTGAGTAGAATTCCACGCTGTGAACATTATCAGTGTGAATGGGTCTTCCGCAAGACCCGCTCACACTGGGGAATTTCAGTGGTGGACAATTACAACATGTTCTTTCTTTGCGTGGAATTCCGTGAGCACTGCATAGCGGTCAATGGTGACGGCGCAGTGCCGCCTGGTCCCGCTGCCAAAGTATTTTCGGCGGCGGGCACCAAGCAGAATCTTTGTTCGCGGAATTCCGCAGTGTGAACATACCCTAACTCTGTGATACAGAAAGTATTAGCTTATTGTTTCAGGATTACTTTATAACATAGAACTAAACAATTTAATATGATTAGTATAAAAACTATAGATCATTTTCTGATTGCAAGTATTCAGTTTACATATACAGTAAAAATTTACAAAATAAAAAGGAAAACCATTATATAGCTATTAGGGATTGTTTAAAGGGGTTATCAAGGAAAAAATGTTTTATATATCAACTGGCTCCAGAAAGTTAAACAGATATGTAAACTACTTAAAATTAGAAAAGAACAACTCAATTTCAGCAGCTCATAAGTACTGAAAGGATTAAGATTTTTTAAGTGCTCTGATGACACGTGTCTTGGGAACCGCCCAGTTTAGAAGCAAATCCCCATAGCAAACCTCTTCTACTCTGTGCAATTCCAGAGACAAGCAGAGATGTCAGCAGAGAGCACTGTTGCCAGACAGAAAACAACAACTCAACTTTAGCAGCTGATAATTATTGAAAGGATTAAGATTTTTAAATAGAAGTAATTTACAAATCTGTTTAGCTTTCTGAAGCCAGTTGATTTTTTTCCCACTGGACTACCCCTTTAAATCATGTTTGACTATCCTAATACATCCCCTTTATACTTTTTTTTCACAAGATCAATAGGTGAATTTCGATGGGGCTTCCGTAATTGTTAAAAAGTGTCTGTTCGATCCCAATGGAAATGGATAGGTTTGTCTTCAAGCTTCTCTTACAGGATAGACTCATTTTTCTGTCCTAAAACAGGATCCTGACAGATCGATTTTTTTCGTACAGTGCAACTCTACGGCAATAGTTTGAACATGATAGGAAGACATGATGTGAATCTAGGCCAACTTGCTCAATTGCAAACCAGGGTTTTGCCCATTGATTGAACATTTTTAGCATATCTTTGGCCTCCCCAGCAATCAAAAGAACAAAGAATTCACGGGCTTGGTAGCGCCACAATCTACCAAGTGTTGTGTCTTATAGCTTAGACCCATCAAAGTAAATAGGGGTAAGCTGCAGTAACAGATATACAGTAGTGCTGCAGTTCCTTTTAAATCTGGAAATAGGTCTTGGGAGAACCATGTCAAATCTCAGAAAACTCTTCTAGTTTTATTACTTCAATTTTCCTTAATTACTTAACTTCTATTTACCCAAAATATGCAGTTAGGCTTCTACCAAGTAAAGGACATAAACAAGAATTACGTATACCTTACATAACTGATATGACTGGATTTACAAGTTAAAAATAGCACTTGCCAAGTCCTCAGTCTACTCCCTTGGGATGGAATTGAGCAGCTGAGATATTCAAATACTGGTGAAACATGCCAAACCCAATAAATGTCCATTAAAGAGCTATATATTAATGCAGCCGATACTATATAGTTCTTTTGCACTAAAACATTGTACATAGCTATTCAATATAAACATGCATGTATAAAAAGGAGCGAAGTATTGTAAGGGATCGAACAGTTACTTTGTAATTTTGTTCCCCATGTACAATTTAATGCAGGCTCATTCACAAATTTTTATAGTTCTTCCATCCAATACAGACTCATTCATACTAACGGGATGAGATCAGATAAGACCAGGGAATATATTACTTTTTCACCATACACATACCTATACAGGACATAGGCTACAGAGACTCAACTGCTTACTTCACATATGTGCTCCATAGTGTAAAAAGAAAATAGCCCTGCAAAGTACAAGTAAAGAACCTTCGGAAAATGTATCAAGTTGAATATACACCTCTTTTATGCATCACAGTTCTATAAAATGTCTGTCTTGTACATAACTCCGACATTTGTCAAAAGGGAATGCAAGTGACTCAAAATACCAAATATTCACAACATTTGAATGTACAGAACGGCAGTCACATGGATTTCTGTCATTTAAGGCTCTGTAGGATGAGTGACAATCACCTTAAAAAACTTCCCCGCTTGTACAGTATGTAAAGGCATGATGTAATGAAAAAAGTAATAACTGTACGTAACTGTACACAACATGGGATATTTCTGAAGTACAGGTAATAAACCCATGGGACTAGCCAGATCTTGTTACTGTTGGTCTGGACATACTGAACCGTTGGTGGATAGTGTGACCTTCAACACCTAGGACTTGTCTCTGCAACTTTAAAAAGTAAGAAATTACAGTATAATAGCCTAAAGTCTGCAACCAAATCCAAATGGATTTTGTAGTGTATGGTCGCTGCAGATTTCAATCAATTGCATTAAATAAAATGTGAATATCTGAAACATTTTCTTATGTTGTGGATCTGAAAATCTGCTGCAGTTTTTTTTTCCAGTGTGAGCGAATATTTTTTCTTCTTTTTAATGTGAAATATAATTTTTTTTTTTTAAATCGACCCTAAGTGTGCTGTTTTATATTCATATTCTCCACCCTCATCCCCTGTGATATTAAAAGCATCTTAGTTGCCTAGGGGCTCTATTAGACTGCCTGATCTCATATTTCGGTGTTTGTGTACAGAGCCTTTACATAGTCCAAGCGTCAAACAGGGAGAGATGCATGAACAGTCGCTGTATTGTTTGAGCGGCCCTTTGGTGAAAAAATAAATAAAAGCCTAGATTTAACTAGCCCCACTCCCCCAATCTTCTTCTGAGATGAGCGCTTAGTGCAAGACCTGTCTGCTTAGCCAATCATGGTTGCAGTAGTGTCCCGTGATTGGCTTAGACAGCAGGTCCTGCACCAAGCACACAGTCAAAAGGGTAGCTGGTGGGAACCAGCGCTAGGCAAGTATAAAGGGTTTCCTTCTTTTTCCAGCTGCTAGCAGGGTATAAATTTTAGTAAAATGCTGAAACATTCCGTTGATAGGGTTTTGTCATTGTGTGTTCTACGGTTAGAGTCGCATGTAAAAGAACTGCTATGGATTGTCTGCAGCATAAGTTCTGCAGGTTCTCCATGTGATCGCCAGTAATCAGACCCGGAGCGAACACGCTTCAGGGACTGACTAACGGGGTGCAGCGTGGAAGATCACGGGGGTCCCCAGCGGCGGGACCCCCGGGATCAGGCATTTTATCCCCTATCCTTTGGATAGTGGATAAGATGTCTAAGCACCGGAGAACCCCTTTAAACCAGTTAGTGAGTAGTCAAAGCCTGGCTAATGTTTTTCAGCTCCTGCTGGAAAGAAAAGTAATCTGGCCTGGGTTTTGCCAGAGCCACATGTGTACGTCTCAGCTCTGCCTTTCCTGAGCAGACAAAGTAAAGGGGTCCTAGATTTGCTAAAGCTAAGTGTAAAAAAATAAATAAATGAATATAAAAAATAAAAAATAAAAGTCATAAATGTGATTTAACCCCTTCCTGAATAAAAGTCTGAATCACCCCCTTTTCCCCATTTAAAATTAAATATGTAAACAAAAAAAACAACATTTGGTATCGCCGCATGTGTAAATGTCCAAACTATAAAAATATGTTACCTAAACTGCACAGTCAATGTCGTACACGTAAAAAAAAATTCAAAGTCCAAAATTGCGTATTTTTGGCTACGTTGTATACCCCTAAAAATAGCTTTTTTTTATAAAAAAAAAAAAAATTACCAAAAAGCCTCATCAAAACAATCATGGCGCAAAATGTAAGCCCTCATACTGCCCCATATACGTAAAAAGAAATTTAAAATTTTTTTTAAAAAGTTATGGGGTCAGAAGATGACAATTTTAAAACATACTAATTTTGGTGCATGTACTTTTTTTTTTTTCTACTTTAACTTTCTGGCACCAGTTGATGAAAATAAATAAAAGTTTTCCACGGGAATACCCCTTTAAATGAGGCAAACGTATATCCATTATGGGGATATGCTGCAGGGGAGCCCTGGGGACATGCAGGGACTCTGTACGGGGCCACATCATCCCATACTGGGACATCACAAGTGGAAGGGATTAACCCTTTGCAGTAACACTCACGTCATATGTAGAAGTTGTGTACTTGACAATGAATCTTTACTCACAGAAACTTAGACCAATCTTATGCAAATATTCCAGCAATACAATAGGAAAAGATTGCTGGAAACTCTGAAAACCGAACTTTCAAAGGGTGTAATTACAGTATCTCACATGGGTACACCCCTCACAATTTTGTAAATTTATTACTACATATGTTGTCACAACACTGAAGAAACGCCACTCTGCTACAATGTAAAAGTAGTGAGTGCACAGCCTGTATATCAGCGTTTTAATGTTGTGTCTAGAGAGGAGCGAAGTTACAGCGATTTGATTAGTCCCAAACCTCTCTGCTCGGCAGTTGATGACTTTAGCCTGTATAATTTAATTCAGCTTTCAGGTGCTCATTGCTCAGGTGGGCTGAAAAAGGTGGACACAGTCCTAGGAGCACCTGAAAGCTGAACTCATTTATGCAGGCTAAAGTCATCAACTGCCGAGCAGATTGTGACGAATTGATGTAACTTCGCTCATCTCTAGTTGTGTCCCTTCAAAAAAAATAAAAACCCTGCAAAACAAAAGTGAGTACACCTCTAAGTGGAAATGTTCAAACTGGGCCCAATTAGCCATTTCCCCTGCCCGGTGTCATGTGATTTGTTAGTATTACAAGGTCTCAGGTGTCTTAAATTTGTTATTGCTCTCACACTCTCTAAATATTAGTCACTGAAAGTCCAACATGGCACCTCAAGGCAAAGCAAAAGTTGCTCTACATAAAGATGAGCTAGGCTACAAGAAGATTGCCAAGACCCTAAAACTGAGCTGCAGCCCAGTGGGTAAGACTATACAGCGGTTTCACAGGACAGGCCTCACCATGGTCTACCAAAGAAGTTGAGTGCACATGCTCAGTTTCATATCCAGATGATGTCTTATGATGGGAAATAGTTGTATGAGTGCTGCCTGCATTGCTAAAGAGGTTGAAGGGATTTGTGGGGTGGGGGTTGGGGGGCAGGTGGTCAGTCTGTCAGTTCTTAGACCATACGCTGCACACTGCATAAAATAGGTCTGCATGGCTGTTGTCCCAGAATGAAGACTTTTCTATAGATTAAGCACAAGAAAGCCTGCAATCAATTTGCTGAAGACAAGCAGACTTAAGACATGGATAATTGTAACCATGTCCTATGGTCAGATAAGAACAAGATAATCTTATTTGGGGACATTTATCATCGTTGCTTTGGTAAGCGAGTTCTGTAGGCATATTTTTTTGGCTTTAGTTTTGCTTATGGGTGACATATGTATCATACTATCACAGGGGGGTTGATAAATTTGGCTCACATAAGCAAAAACCAATAAATGACTTCAGAACACCAATTTGCAGCTTTGGAAAAAAAAAATATGATATGTGTTCATTACATTTTTTTTACCCCTTTTTTACCCCTAATTTTTTTTCTTTTTACTTCTCATTTCAGATCCATGTATCCTGTGGATTACTTTAGATTCAGAGGAGTACAGGGATCAGAGTTTTTGTGGTTTATTGTTCATAAAACGGTGAACGAGTGCTTTTGGTAGTTTTTTTTAATAAAATATTTTTTAAACTGTTTTTATTTTTTTACTTACTTGATAAGCTTAGTAGTGGAAGCTGTCTAATAGACTGAGTCAATCACTAAGCCGTGCTTAGCCACAAAAACAGCTAGAGCTAACCCCCAATTAATACCCCGGTACCCACCACCACAGATGTGACGGGAGGAGCCAGTACCAACAGGCCAGTAACAATGGTCCTCGCCCATCCTGGTAATGTCAGGCTGTTGCTGCTTGGTTGGTATTTGGCTGAGAATAAAAATAAAGGGAACTTTTTTTTTTTTTTTGCATAAATAAAAAAAAAAAAAAAAAAGCATAGGGGGAAAAAAAAAAAAAAAACATTTAAAATTATAGGCTAATACATTAGTCACCCACCCGCGCATCTCCCGTGCCGCACAACTACAACTCAGTGCATGCCCTTACAGTAAGGACATGCTGGGAGTTGTAGTCATGTGGCGCGGGAGATGTGCGGACGAGTGACAAGCTTGTCATCCGTCCCCATGTACAACTACAACTCTCAGCATGCCCTTACTGTAAGAGCATGCTGGGAGTTGTAGTCATGCAAGCCAGGGAAACGGGGGTAATGCGCTCCACTCCCTGGCCAGAGGTGTTCAGGAAATTACTGTAATTTTATATTTCCCACCAGGTCACGGGACCCGGCGGGAAATTTGACATTACAGTAAACTCCACTGCACCGTAGCAAAGGGAGCCCTGGCTGACAACACTGCAGCCGCCTGGGACTCGTGCAGCGGGGCCGAGAGATGTGCAGGACTCGGGCATGCCATCCCTCAGTGTACCGCAGTGCCGAGGGATGAAATTGATGGCTCCAGCACATCTCCCAGCCCATCTGCAGGAGTCCCGGGAAGTTGCAGAGAGTGTAGTCAGCCCGGGCTCCTTTTAACATATAAAGGAGCCGCTGAGTTTTTCTAGTCCATACTGTAAGAATTTTCCGCCGGGTCCCATGATTGGCTGCTCGGTCCCGGCCAATCAAGGGACCCAGCAGGAAATGTGAAATTACATTAGGAACTAGAAAAAAAACTCTGCGGCGCGGAGGTATGTTAAAAGGAGCCCAGGCTGACAACACTCTGCAGCCGCCCAGACTCCATCTAATTCTATCCCCCTACTCTAGCTTAATGAGGGGACAGGGACACTGATTTACATAACCCCCCCCCCCCCCTCCCCATCCCTTGTCTCCCACCCACTACAAGACTACAACTCCCAGCATGCCCTCACTGTAAGGCATGCTGGAAGTTGTAGTCTTGCAACAGGTAGCAGACAGATGGGAGATGTGCAGCATGGGCGGGTGGGATGTAAAGCAGTGCCCCCGTCATTAAGTTAGGGTAGCGGGGTTAGAACCGGATGGCGCCCGGGTGGCTGCAGAGTGATGCCAGCCCGGGCTCCTTTGTGCAGTTGTTATATCACATTTCCTGATGGAACCGTGATCATGGCTGCCTGTGGGAAATATAAAAATAAATTGCCCTCCAAAAGCAATTTTGTAAGCCAGGTCCGGGCTGGCTAACATTTAGGGTGTTTTGGAGGACTTGCGACTTTTGCACTTGATAAATCCCTGACCAAAAATTTTAAACATTTACTTTCGTAGGTTCTTTTGTAGCTCTTTGCTAATGCGACTTTTTGTATGACTTTTGTAAACAAAAAAAAAAGAGCTCTAAATCCCTTGATAAATGTCCCCAATTTGGTTCAGATGGTGTCAAGCATGTGTGTGGCTGCAACCAGGGGAGTACCAAGACATGCGTGAGTGCTACTGCCACTGGGGTGCTACAGTTCATTGAGGGAAACCATGTATGCCAACATATACTGTGATATACTGAAGCAGAGCATGATCCCCACCCTTCTGAAACTGGGCCGCAATGCATTATTCCAATATGATAATGACCCCAAACACCACTAAGACAACTACTGCTTTGCTAAAGAAGCTGAGGGTAAATGAGATTTGACTGGCCAGACATGTCTCCAGACCCAAACCCTATTGAACATCAGTGGGGCATCCTCAAATGGAAGGTCGGGGAGCACGAGGTTTTTTTTTTTTTGTATATATTTTTTTTTTTTTTAAATCAACTGGTGCCAGAAAGTTAAACAGATTTGTAAATTACTTCTATTAGAAAATCTTAATCCTTCCAGTACTTATTAGCTGCTGAATACTACAGAGGAAATTATTTTCTTTTGGAACACAGAGCTCTCTGCTGACATCACAAGCACAGTGCTCTCTGCTGACATCTCTGTCCATTTTAGGAACTGCCCAGAGCAGCATATGTTTGTTATGGGGATTTTCTCCTACTCTGGATAGTTCTTAAAATGGACAGAGATGCCAGCAGAGAGCTCTGTGTTCCAAAAGAAAATAATTTCCCCTGTAGTATTCAGCAGCTAATAAGTACTGGAAGGATTAAGATTTTTTAACAGAAGTAATTTACACATCTGTTTAACTTTCTGGCACCAGTTGATTAAAAATAAATAACGTTTTCCAACAGAGTACCCCTTTGAGGCAGTGCTGGAAAAAGTGGCCACACTAAATACACTGCTCAAAAAAATAAAGGGAACACTAAGATAACACATCCTAGATCTGAATGAATGAACTAATCATATAAAAATGCTTTCCTCTTTACATAGTTGAATGTGCTGACAACAAAATCACACAATAATTATCAATTGAAATCAAATTTATCAACCCATGGAGGTCTGGATATGGAGTCACTCAAAATCAAAAGTGGTAAACCACACTACAGGCTGATCCATCTTTGATGTAATGTCCTTAAAACAAGTCAAAATGAGTCTCAGTGGTGTGTGTGGCCTCCACGTGCCTGTATGACCTCCCTACAACGCATGGGCATGCTCCTGATGGTCTCCTGAGGGATGTCCTCCCAGACCTGGACAGTCTGGTGAAACATGGCATTAGTGGATGGAGCAAGACATGATGTCCCAGATGTGTTCAATCGGATTCAGGTCTGGGGAACGGTCAGGCCAGTCCATAGCATCAATGCCTTCCTCTTGCAGGAACTGCTGACACACTCCAGCCACATGAGGTCTAGCATGGTCTTGTATTAGGAGGAACCCAGGGCCAACCGCACCAGCATATGGTCTCACAAGGGGTCTGAGGATCTCATCTCTGTACCTAATGGCAGTCAGGCTACCTCTGGCAAGCACATGGAGGGCTGTGCGGCCCCCCAAAGAAATCCCACCCCACACCATTACTGACCAAGCTGGAGGATGTTGCAGGCAGCAGAACGTTTCCATGGCATCTCCAGACTCTGTCACATGTGCTCAGTGTGAACCTGCTTTCATATGTGAAGAGCACAGAGCCCAAGTGGCAAATTTGCCAATCTTGGTGTTCTCTGGCAAATGGCAAACATCCTGCACGGTGTTGGGCTGTAAGCACAATCCCTACCTGTGGATGTCGGGTCCTCATACCACCCTCATGGAGTCTGTTTCTGACCGTTTGAGTGGACACATGCACCTTTTGTGGCCTGCTGGAGGTCATTTTGCAGGGCTCTGGCAGTGCTCCTCCTGCTCCTCCTTGCACAAAGGCCTGATGTACTGGCCTGTCTCCTGGCAGCGCCTCCATGCTCTGGCCACTATGCTGACAGACACAGCAAACCTTCTTGCCACAGGTCGCATTGATGTGCCATCCTGGATGAGCTGCACTACCTGAGCTACTTGTGGGTTGTAGACTCCGTCTCATGCTACCACTAGAGTGAAAGCACCGCCAGCATTCAAAAGTGACCGAAACATCAGCCAGGAAGCATAGGAACTGAGAAGTGGTCTGTGGTCACCACCTGCAGAACCACTTTATTGGGAGTGTCTTGCTAATTGCCTATAATTTCCACCTGTTGTCTGTTCCATTTGCACAACATCATGTGAAATTGATTGTCAATCAGTGTTGAGTGGACAGTGTGATTTCACAGAAGTGTGATTGACTTGGAGTTACATTGTGTTGTTTAAGTGTTCCCTTTATTTTTTTGAGCAGTGTATTAACACTTAGGGCCCAGTTGGGACATTTCCACTTAGGGGTGTACTCACTTTTGATGCCAAGGTTTAAACATTAAAAGGGGTACTCCGCTGCTCAGTGTTTGGAACAAACTGTTGCGAATGCTGGAGCCAGCGCCAGGAACTCGTGACATACCCCCAGCCCCTCATGACATTACACTCCGCACCCTCAATGCAAGTCTATGGGAGGGGGTGTGACGGCTTTCATGCCCCTCCCATAGACTTGCATTGAGGGGGCATGACATCATGAGGGGGTGGGGTTAGGACATCATAAGCTCCTGGTTGCTGGCTCCAGAATTCGGAACAGTTTGTTCCAAACGCTGAGCAGAGGAGTTCCCCGTTAACGGATGTGTGTTGAGTTATTTTGAGGGAACACAAACATTAAACAAACACTGTTATACAGGCGGTACACACACTCTACATTGTGGCAGAGTGGCATTTTGTCAGTGTTGCCACATGAAAAGATATACCAGGGTGTACTCACTTATTTGACAATGTATTTACAGATTTTGCGTTTCAAACTTTGATCATATATGAATGGTGGATGGAGATTCGCTTTAAATACCTCTGTGTATAAGAAAAAAACAAGTGGATGCAAGTTTCCTGATCATGGTATGTGCAGGCATAGTGGCACAATATTGTGTGGAGGCCATTTACAACCTCAAACACAGGAAGAAATGTATTCTTTGCTTTGTTATTTTTGCTACACTATGGGGGAGATTTATCAAAACCTGTGCAGAGGAAAACTTGCCCAGTTGCCCATAGCAACCAATCAGCTCGCTTCTTTCATTTTAATGAAGGCCTGTGAAAAATGAAAGTAGTAATCTGATTGGTTGCTATGGGCAACTTGGCAAGTTTTCCTCTGCACAGGTTTTGATAAATCTCCCCTATGTTGCTAAAACTACTGACTGGTTTTCCCAGGTGTAATTTACCATTAGTTGGAGGCCTCGTCTATTTCATGGCCCATGCGCTCATACCAACCATATACCACACCGTCCCTTGATTAAGGCTTTAAAAATAAATCCTCCCATGTGGCATCAGTATGGAGCTTTTTTGAAGTCCTATTTAAAGGGGTACTTCGTAGGGGGAGGGGAATTTAAATGGTGTTACAAAATCATACAGGCTTGTAAATTACTTTTATTTAAACAATCTCAATCCTTCCAGTACTTAGCTGCTGTATGAAGTAGTGTAGTTTCCAGTCTGACCCTAGTGCTCTCTGCTGCCACTTTTGTCCATGTCAGGAACTTTCCAGAGCAGGAGTAGTTTGCTTCTGCTCTGGACAGATCCTGACACTGCCAGAGGTGGCAGCAGAGGACACTGTTGTCAGACTGGAAATAACTATACTACTTCCTCTCGAGCAAACAGCAGCCAATAAGTACTGGAAGGCTAAGACTCTTAAAATAGAAGTAGTTTAGATATCTGTAAAAACTTTCTGGAATCAGTTGATCTGAAAACGTATTTATTAATAAATTCAGCACATAAAAGTGAAAGTCAGCACGAGTCACGTATCTCTCTAAAAAGTCACAAATTGTTGAGCAGTTTGACAATTCAAAGCAAAATACACAGTATATATCAATGATAGTACCCAAATGCTGCTCTTACAGTGCCCAAATCATACAGTACTCCATCTTACTGATACATTATCAGACAGCAATAGTCTTCCACAAACCATTTATTGCATATCATTCTAACTATTTCCATACTGGAGAGGGCACAAAGTAGATGTGGATATTGAAGAACTAAATGGTTAAAAAAAATTAAAAAAAAAACAAACACTCATTGATGTGAGTAAATGACCTGCTACTGGCATACAATGTATGAAAGGCTGATCCACAAAATCCTGTTGCATTGGAGCAGCACATGACAGGCCTTGTAGTGGCAGAGGGGCTTCTTTTGTCATCTTTAAAAAGCAATTTGCAGGATTTTTATGTTCTGTCAGTTTAGCTAAAACCTTTTACAGGGCATTAGTCATTGCTTGACACAGGCATGACACATTCAAGTCTGTAGTATCTGGAAATAAATAAAAAAAATATATATATATTTTCCCCCTCAAACAATATTTTAAACATACCGTCCCCAACTGTGATCTGTTTGGTTCACTTGGGGCCCCATAGCGTACATCTATTCCTTAGACAGGAAAATGCATTCATATTTGTCGAAAGACCCATGCGAGTCTGCGACCATTTGGCAAATCCATCTCTTGATCCCAATGGTCTTAGTAGGTTAACAACTAGAGATGAGCGAACTTACAGTAAATTCGATTAGTCACGAACTTATCAGCTCGGCAGTAGCTGACTTATCCTGCATAAATTAGTTCAGCTTTCAGGTGCTCCGGTGGGCTGGAAAAGGTAGATACAGTCCTAGCAAAGAGTCTTTTAGGACTGTATCCACCTTTTCCAGCCCACGGGAGCACCTGAAAGTGAAACTAATATATGCAGGAAAAGTCATCAACTGCCGAGCCGAGAAGTTCGTGACGAATCGAATTTACTGTAAGTTCGCTCATCTCTAGTAACAACTCTCTGGGATTTTTAAAGGGGTACTCCGGCGCTTAGACATCTTATCCCCTATAGGGGATAAGATGCCTGCTCGCGGGGGTCCCTCCGCTGGGGACCCCCCTGATCTTCCACACCGCACCCTGTTAGAATCAGTCCCCGGAGCGTGTTTGCTTCGGGTCTGATTACTGGCGATCACGGGGACGGAGCATAGTGACGTAACGGCTCCGCCCCCGTGTGATGTCACGCTCCGCCCCCTCAATGCAAGCCTATGGGAGGGGCGTTACAGCTGTCACGCCCCTCCAATAGACTTGCATTGAGGGGGCGAAGTGTGACGTCACACGGGGCGGAGCCGTGGCGTCTCTATGCTCCGTCCTCTTGGTCGAGATGGACTCGAGATGAGGACCTCCAGCGGTTCAGGAAGCCGCTAAAGGTGGGTGCTGCATGGTAGATCCCAGGGGGTCCCCAGCGATCTGACATCATATCCCCTATCCTTTGTATAGGGGATAAGATGTCTAGGGGAGGAGTTCCCCCTTAAAAAGATATCCTGATACTCATGACCGCGTATGGTATTGCCTACTCATGCATGTTCATGCCTCTGTGTTGCGTTCTTTTTATTGGTCATTTTATCAGACTTTCCCTACCAGCTCCTATTTTTATGTTTTGTTCTGCATCCCTCCCTATCTTGTTACTGCTTTAGTGCAATAAAGCTCTAACTTCAGAGCTGCCGGACCATCACTGGATGTACGAACCAGCAACATTTAGAAGATTGTTTTACAGCAAGGCCTATATACACACACAATGGTCTAGAGCAGTGGTCTCCAACATGTGGACCTCCAGATGTCGTTTTGCAACAACTCCCAGCATGCCCGGACAGCCAACGGCTGTCCGGGTATGCTGGGAGTTATAGTTTTGAAACATCTGGGAGGTCCGCTGGTTGAAGACCACTGGTCTAGAGCATTCCCTATTCATATGAATAGAAGAGGTTTTTAGGCATGCTTTATGACAAGTTCAGAGGTCACTCCCCAGGAGCGGGAAGCAAAGCTTCCTAATGGCCGGGCTGAAGTTAGTACAGGCTATAACACTTGTATTAATATTTATGAAAGAATTTTTAGACCTTCCCATTACCAGCTGTACCCACAAACATTTCTACTGTACTGAATTGTTTCACACCTTATGAAGCATATTTACTATTAAAAACCCACCAGAGTTCTGATGTAATTTATGCCCAAAAAAAAATGGTGTACATACTTTTGGAGCAAGAGTCGGGCAGAGTTTAAAGGGGTACTCCGGCGCTTAGACATCGTATCCCCTATCCTTTGGATAGGGGATAAGATGCCTGATCACAGGGGTCCCGGTGCTGGGGACCCCCGTGATCTTGCACGCCGCCCCCCATTAAAATCAGTCCCCGGAGCGCGTTCGCTCCAGGTCTGATTACTGTAGATCACGGGGCCGGAGCATTGTGATGTCACGGCTCCGCCCCGTGTGATGTCATGCTCCGCCCCCTCAAAGCAAGCCTATGTCTAGTCTAAGTTTACACTTTCAAACTATTACACAGGGTTCATACTAAGAAATCTCTGGCTGAAAAATTCCAGTTGGAGCTTACCAAGTTAGTTGGTTCTAGGACCGCACTGACATTGCCGCCCCCCATAGATGACAATGTATTCCACATGCACCAAAAGAAAAACACACAAGTCAGAAGTGAATCCAGCAGGAAGGAGAAGCATAAGGTAATCCCTTATATTTCCTGTTCCTTTTAAATCCACTTTTGGCTGAAAAACTGCATCATAAAACCACCCTAATAGTTGGTCTAAACTTAGACTAGACAGTCTACAGATATGCCAGGTTTATTAGTCTGATGCACTTTGATAAATCTAGTACAATTAAAGACTGTGTGTCAAAGTCTGCCTGGTCTAAGATCGTTTTAGTAAGTCTGGGCCACATGCGAAACCACCCTGGGATCTGTAAAAGCTTGCTTTAGGGTGGAGCAATTTAGTTTCACAAGGCAAGTATGAGGAACCAAAGAGGGTGCCAGCTTTACATTCCTAACATCAGCAGAAGCACATCTTCCACTGACAGGGTTCTCTATATATAGCCCTTACATTTGGAAAGTGTCAAGTTCTTTCTGATCAATCTACATGGTGCAGATTTAGAAGTACAGGAATACAATGGAAAATATAGCCGGATACCACAATGTGTGCTTAACTTGGATGAAGTAGAATGATATAATAAAGCTTGTACAAACACTCAGCTAAAAGGAGAAAACACTTTTTTTTTTTTTAAATAAGCTCAAACTGTCTGAATAACTACTGTAGAGTAGTGTTGAGCGGCATAGGCCACATTCGAATTCGCGAATACTCGCAAATATATGGACGAATATTCGTCATATATTCACGAATATTCGCATATTTGTAATATTCTCGTTTTATTTTCGCATATGCGAAAATTCACGCATGCGAAAATTTACATATGCGGAAATTAGCATATACAAAAATTAGCATATGCAAATATTCGCATATGCGAAAATTTGCACGCCAGTCTCAAACCGTAGTATTAGAGCCTTTACACCACACAAGCTGGAAGCAGAGAGGGGTGATCACTGATGTGTACTGTGAAAAAAAAAATTAAAAAAAATGAATATTCGTAATTAAGAATATATAGGGCTATATTCGCGAATATTCACGAATTCACGAATATGCAATATTCGCTAATAAAATTCACCTTGCGAATATTCGCGAGCAACACTACCGTAGAGTAGGTCCACATGTGCATATTTTTGTTGCAGGTTTTGCTGCCTATTGACTTTAATGGGTAGCAAAACCTGCTACAACAAATCTACTTTAAAAAAAAAAAAAAAAAAGGCACATATGAACAGACTATGGCAAGGTTTTCACTTGGCTGTTTTTTGGATTTATGCCCCTGCAGTTTAAGCCAAAGACAGAAGTGGATTCAAATGGAATGGAAAATATAAAGGAAGAACTTATACTTCTCTTTCCTGATCCACTTCTGGTTTTGGCTCAAAAAATTGCTGCGGCAGTACCACTACTACAAAAAACAGCCAAGTGGAAACCCAGACTAAGGCAGGGTTCAGATGACCAAAAATGTGTGGAATGTCCGCCTGGAAAACATGGGCAGACATTCCTCACATTTGAATATTCCGGTGGACACTAGGACCACTGGGAAATGCGCCATCTAATAGACTGCAACGCATTTCCGAACAGAATCCATTGAAACTATAGACAAGTCTATTCCTTCTGCCACGGAAATCCCGATTCCGGCATCCTCCGAAACATCCGCCATGGAGATTTGGCCAGTGCACAATGCAGTAACATCCCTCTGAAATCAATGGGACATTCCGCCGTGTAAACATTGCCTAACAGAGGTTGTATTCCTGAACATGTTCCAGTGCATTCTGAGAAAATAGATGTAGATATGATATTGTCCCCTTTTCTAACTACATATAAAAGTTTTTTTTTGTTTAGTTTTTTTTGTGTTGGAGAAATATATCCCTGTTCAACATTTATTTTTTTTTTTTACTGTTTTCAGACAACAGGAGTAATTGTGTGCGAGTCAACAGGAACACAAAAATACTGAGGATTAAGTTGATAGCACAAGTTTTCACAAATTCTCAGCTTTATCAGGTAAAGGGGTCATGCAGCCTACTACACATCCCAGCTGCAAGTTCAGAGCTCAGTGGGCATACCCTGTGAAGCATGCCCATTCTCCACCCATTCTCACATATGGTTGTGCAGTAGAAACCTAAACAGTTAATTTTACAGTAATGATGGAGAAAAACGAAGAAGTTGCCCAAAAACAAACAATGTTGCTATATTTGGTTTACTAAGGGCCTCTTAAAATAATAAATAAATAAGGGGAACGTGGTTGGTTCATCTGGGCACCTTCTACTTTTTTCTTCACTGCATTCCTTCCAATAATCCGTAACCTAGCAATAGTTGCATATGCCATTTGAGACATTTAGCCCTCAAGTCACTCTTCGCTCTGCTGCTCCTTTAAGTGCTTCATGACCTTTGTAGCCACTATACACTGGCTGTAAATATGCTCCGTGCTAAGCTCAGTGACAAACTGAACATGAAGATGGGTGCCACATGTGACGTGGCAGGATACAAGCATATGGTAGATAGAAGGCAGTTTGCACTTTTCCACAGTCAGTGAACCTTCAGCACATCTACCTTGTGACCGCTTTGATAAGCGTTGTATTCTTGTCAGCAGGTAAGGTCCATTATCGAAGACAAGCTGTGAAAAAAGCCAGAGCGCATGTATGCCTGGCAAAATGTCAGCAGTCTAACAGAAAAAAAAAGGAGTATATCGTAAATCATTGCAGCCCAAGGCTGTGTTCACATGATGCACTTGCATTGCAGTAATGTCACAGTCAGAGGTGTAGCTTGAAGCTTCTGGGCCCCGATGCAAAATCTGCAACAGGGCTCCATATGCCAATTATAATACTGGTCTCATATGGGGCAGATGTGCTTTGAGCTCCCTTAGGCACCAGGGCCCCGATGCAACATCTACTTCTATAGCTATGCCCCTGGTCACAGTACTGAGCAATCATAGTACAAATGCTGCAACACAACTGCAGTGTGTGAACACAGCCTTAGGCCTCATTTATACATGAGTATTTTGCACAAGAAATGGCTGCTAGGAGTGGGAGCAAAACAAAAAAAGTGCAAATCTTTCTATTGTAGTTAACTCTGTGTGGTGTCACGGTGCAGGGCCTGGTCCTGTCCCTTTGTCTGGAGTCCCTCCATGCTAATAATAATAATAATTTATTTATATAGCACCTAAAGATTCCGCAGCGCTTTGGGCTCTCCTGAAGGGCTAACCCCTAGTCGCCTCTTAATATGGTAATATTTAATTAACCTAGGATACCTCTGTATAGGACCTTCGAGGTCATGTGCCTTTAATTTATGTTATGCTATGGTTTAAGGACCTTTGGGTCATGTGTTACACCCAGAGTTCACTGGGTTCATAACTGACAGGTTCTGCTGACTAATGAGTTTTGTCCCACCCCCTTAATATATAGGGGGCTGCTGCCACTAAATTCATGCTCTTGTTCCTGGCACTTAAAGCACATCTCAGCACAAATCATCAATTCAAGCTAGGCCCATAGCCTAAGAATCCGCAGCCACTAAACGTGAGTTACTCAAGCTCAAATTACTGAATCCTGTGTGACCACTAGAAGCTCAAATCTCCTAAAAATAGTAGCACAGTGGCTAGCAATCAAAGCTCATTGATCCGGAGTCCAAGCAAACCTGTGAGGAACCTGTATCCCGGTTCACTCGTAAAAGACTGTTGTGTGACATGCCGTTGCATAAAATATACAGTAAAGTTACTTCAAGTTTACTTCATAAAATCTGCTGTGGACATTCCGTTATTTCTCCCCATCGCTTGTGGGACGGTTGGCGGTAGGACTATTACATTGAGGAAACCTCACCCTGGCATCACGACATTTAAGGGTTAATACCAGTACCCTACACTATCACTCCGCAACACCCCATTGCATCCTTCCACCCCGGCACCACATCTGTTTTATGTTCCACAAATAATGTTACAAAACATTGCACATTACAGAATTAGGCAGCGAGAATGAATTAGCGGAATGGAATTTATACGCCATCATACTTTTAGAGGCACCTATAGAAAACGTATGAACCAGACGAGTGAAAAATGACTAATGTAAAATGATATACTATGGGGACTTGTAGCAAAGAGGCTCCCTATATAACCACACAGTACAGAGTCTAGTTGACGTACTGTATTCAGGCAAGGACTTTACTCACTGCTTTAAAATAAAAGCAGCCGATCGAGTTTCAGGAAAACGTGTTTGGGATTATGAAGTCATCTGTCCATGGGTAAGTGGAATGGAAGCTAAGGATCCACTAGCACAACTTATTTGTCTTTTTGCCAGAGGGTTACACAAGATCTGCCCACAGGTGTCTAAATCATTCTTTAAAGGGGTATTCCAGGAAAACACATTTTTATATACATCAACTGGCTCCAGAAAGTTAAACAGATTTGTAAATTACTTCTATTAAAAAATCTTAAATCCTTTCAATAATTATCAGCTGCTGAAGTTGAGTTGTTGTTTTCTTTCTGTCAACAGTGCTCTCTGCTGACCTCTCTGCTTGTCTTGGGAACTGCACAGAGTAGAAGAGGTTTGCTATGGGGATTCGCTTCTAAACTGGGCGGTTCCCGAGACAGGTGTCATCAAAGAGCACATAGGGTGCATGCACACCACGTTTTTTGCTTTACAGTTCCCGTATACGGTTTCAAGTTAAAAAATGTACGGAACTGTATAGAAAACTGTATGCATTGACATTGTAAACCGTATGTCAAACGCATCATCCGGTTTAGTCCATTTTGCATATCATACAGTTTTGTCCAGTTTTTTACCCATACCCAAAACTGTAGTCTACCACGTTTTTTTGGTCCGGGTGAAAGACTGTATTAAACGGTATACGTGTTTTGTTTTTTTTTAACATGGGAGTCAATGGGAACCGTACGTGCGTACGGTTCCATCCGGTTTTTGACTTTGAAATTACAAGAAAAAAAACTGCAAACAAGTGAAACTTTATTCAAAATAAAGTGAAAAGTTTAAAACGTATACTTTTTTTCTTTAAAAACGGATGCAACCGGACATCATTTTTCAAACCGTATACGGTTTTCAACCTTATATTGGTTAAAATTTGTACACGTTTTCATACAGTTTAGTCAGGTTTTGAGGAATCCGTTTTCATCAAAAACCTGATACAGGAACTGTATTGCAAAAACGGGGTGTGCATGCACCCCAAGACAAAAAAAAAAAACTCAACTTCAGAAGTTCATAAGTACTGAAAGGATTAAGATTTTTTAATAGAAGTAATTTACAAATCTGTAATATATATATATATATATATATATATATATATATATATATATAATTTTTATTTTTTTTCCTGGATAACCCCTTTAAGAGGACAATCTATATCAGTGGTCTTCAACCTGCGGTCCTCCAGATGTTGCAAAACTACGACTCCCAGAATGCCCGGACAGCCGTTGGCTGTCCGGGCATGCTGGGAGTTGTAGTTTTGCAACATCTGGAGGTCCACAGGTTGGAGACCACTGATTTATATCCTAATGGAAAGAGTGTAATCCTGCCAACTACAATGAGAACTAAAAGTTAGAATGTACTGCTCACTTCCACAACAAACCCTATTGTGCTCTAGGTGTGACCCCTGAGGTGTGGGGAGTCAACTCTGCAATGAAATATACAAATGGATATTACGTTTGCCAACTCCAGAGTAGAAAAGCCTCTTATAATTGCTGGTAATATTCACGAACATAAGGAAACTTCTAGATCTGTAGACAATTTACTCTTAATAAAGATATTTAAAAGTATTTAGTTTGAGACTTTAAGTAAGTCGAAAAAAATTAACACAGCAATGAGCCTTTCCCCAGGGTGAGACGGCTGCCTACAAAGAACAATAGACTGCATTCAACTGCTAAGAAACACGTAAAATGAGAAAATCTGGTTTTATCACCGCTTTATAACATCCTCAAAACAGACAGGCAAGTACAGGAGTACAATGTCCAAGATCTTACCTGAAGCGCTGCTCCGGGACATACATGGTTAAAAAAAAAAAAAATCTGCTTTAAAGACACAATGAACTTTTTTCCCTTCCTTCAAGCATATGAAGAAAATGCTGAGAAGTTACATTTTCACTTAAAAAAAAAATTAAAACGAAAACAGACATATACAAAAAAGCCATATTGGACAGACACTTCCCAGGTGTCCCAGCATAGTCTATGGGTATGAGATATAAATGAAGGGTTAATTATTAACTTACCACAACCACCAGCAGGATATACAAAGAAGTCTAAAGTAGAAAGAGCTTCAGAGGACGTACAAGAGAATAAATCCTTTCCTACAACTCTGAGTGTCCTTTCTGAGATCTTCCCCAATGAACAACACAGGTTAAGACTCACCTGTCTGTCCCTCCCTCCATAACCTGCTCTCTCTCCTTGTGCCTGACCATGAAGGGGCGGACGTAGAGGCTCCAACCAGCCAATCACGTGTCTCCAACCTGGACCTGCTGCATGTGCAGGTACATCAGGAATGCTGCAAGGAGTTAACCCATGACAGCCCAGAACGTGGCTAATGACACGGTTGTTAAATATCCAAGTGCTCAAGTACAGAACGTCTATACAGAGGACTTCCTCAAAAGTCTAATAAAGACGTCTTCCACCACACCCACAAGTACAGTATGTACATCAAAGAGAGGATGTTACATGAAAGCTAATATGAACTATACCCTCTACCTAAAAGGCACAATTCCTAGGCCGCCTATTATCTTATTATGGCTCCCTGCACAGTGAAGGAGATAAGTTCAACTAGAAATAAAGTTGTGTTAGGCTAAGTTAGGACATATAAAGGAAGGACTTACACTTCTCCTCCCTTATGGATCCACTTCTGACTTTGGCTCAAAAACTGCAGTGGCAGTATTCCAAAAACTGACAGAAAACAACCCAAGTGGAAACTTAGCCTAAGGGTGCATTCACACCACGTTTTTGCAATACAGTTCCCGTATCAGGTTTTTGATGAAGAACTGATTTCTCAAAACCGGACTAAACTGTATCAAAACGTGTGTACAAATTTCAACCCTTATACAGTTAAAAACCATATACGGTTTGAAAAAGGATGTCCGGTTGCATCCATTTTTTAAGAAAAAAACGTATACGTTTTTAACTTTTCACTCCATTTTGAATAAAGTTTCACTTGTTTGATTGAAATTCCAAGAAAAAAACTGTGCAAGGTCAAAAAACGTATGGTGAAAACTGATGGAACCGTATGCACATACAGTTCTGTACAGTTCCCATTGACTCCCATGTTTAAAAAAAAACGTATACGGTTTAACACTGTTTTTCACCCGGACTAAAAACTGTGGTAAGCTACGGTTTTGGGTACGGGAAAAAAAACGGACAAAACCGTACAGGATGCAAAACGGACACAACCTGATGCATCTTTTGGCATACGGTTTTCAATGGAGAGTCAATGCATACGGTTTTCAATAAGGTTCCGTACGGTTTTCACATTGAAAACGTATACCGGAACTGTATTGCAAAAACGTGGTGTGAATGCACCCTTAGAAAGTTTGTTCTTGGGCGGAATAAAAAGCTTCTGA
The DNA here is from genome assembly GCF_029499605.1 of Hyla sarda. Lineage (NCBI taxonomy): Eukaryota > Metazoa > Chordata > Amphibia > Anura > Hylidae > Hyla > Hyla sarda. The sequence continues at coordinate 333,074,265 of NC_079190.1, read as the reverse complement.
GAAAGGGTATGTCCATGTTTTACCACAGAAAAGATATCATCCTCCTGCCCACTAATACGTTTCACTGTGTGAAAATTGGCGGGTAAAATCTTTAGCATTTGTATTATATGTGAATTTACTAGTAGGGTATGGCCATACATAGCTAAAAAGTCAAACAGAAGTCCAAAATGTTTACACAAGTTCCAAATATTTACATTATGTGGTGCAGTTTCTCATGGCAACCAATCAGATTGTTTCTTTTGTTTTTAAAGAGACCTGTGAAAAATGAAAGAAGCAATCTGATTGGTTGCCATGGGCAACTGCACCACCCTTCCTTTGCACAGTGTGTGATGAATCTCCCCCTTAGTGACTTTTCACTTTTGCACCATTCACAGCACATTCTGAAACAGTATCTGGGGCTTAGGGATATTCCAGCATTTGCATAAATATTCATATGTTGCTGAAGCCCATAAAAAAAAAAAATAACCTTTAGGATAAGTTCACGCTGAGGAAGCTACGGACAGAAAAATTCCAACCGGTGCACACTGAATCAGTCACCTAGGACCCACTGACATTGCCATGCTCATAAATGGGGTGATAAAGCGTAGGATTGAGAGGGGATACACTATAAAGTATAGGTGTGAGGAGGGGGGATGAAGAATGACAAAGGTATGTACTATACAGTATGGGGCAAGGACAAGCTACACTATAATGTATCATGGTGAGCAAGAAATACACTACAAAGTATGGGGGTGAGGAGATGGGTACACTATAAAGGATAAGGGTGAGGAGGGCATGGCCTAAACTAGTCAGTTAAAGCCTGGCCCGGCCAGAGAAGTGTGAGGAGGTCTCCCAGTTCTGTGTTTGTACCTATTTTAGAGTCTATCTATGTTTAGTTCAGGCCAGAATAGTGTCCTTTACACGCTAAAGCAGGCTTTAAGCAAGTCCTGTTCCAGAAAGGTAATAGGTAGTTGGACAAAAATTAGAACTGTGACCAAATTAGTAGTGGTAGTAGATAAGGTTGTGTACCCCTATACAACCTAAGGGGATATACACTAACAATAATACTGTCCTCTAGCTTGCTCCACTGTGAGGTATATGTAATTTTGCAAAGAAAAAAAAAAGAATGGAATAGAAAAATAGAATGGGCAGGGGCGTACCTAGAGCATTTGGCACCCGGGGCGGACCCTTTATTTGCCCCCCCCCCCCCGCCCCACACACACACACACACGCACCCCCCCTCCCTTAATTACACCCCACCCTCCCCTCCCCCCAGGGGCGGATTGACAACATTCGGGGCCCCCGGACCAAAAAAAAAGGCAAGGGCCCCTGCTAGGCTCTGCAGCTCGTCAATCTTCTGCTACGCTCCTATTCCACCCAAATCCCACACACAATAAATTAAAATTTATATATGTAAGAAACACTTTAACGTAGGTAAATTTCCATGACCAATAATACTGGTATACAAAGAGCAAATATATACCACCACACAATAACTGGATAATACCGCCATACTGTATTGAATTAAACCACTATACACAGACCAGTATACTATAAAGGATCTGTATACAATATAAGTGATTATATACAGGACCATATGGCGGTAGATATCAGCTGCACACAGGATGTGTATACTATATAAGTGATTGCAGTTACATTTTGGGACTCACAATTACGTCTTTTCTGATCAGCGGTGTCCTCTTTCCTTTTCTTCTCTGTCCGGATAAGACTGCCATGTAGATCTCTTAACATCTGCAGGAAAAACATGTCAGTGCCCTCCCCTCCTCTACACAATCTTCCCATCTATAGGCCCACAAACTGTAATAATGCCCTCCTTGGTGTCCTGCACAGTAAAAGGGCAGGTAGGTAGGTAGCCAGGTAACCCCCTCTTTCCAGTAGGTATATGCAGAGTTACACCCCCCCTCTTTCCCATAGGTATATGGAGAGTTACACCCACCCCTCTTTCCCATAGGTATATGCAGAGCTACACCCCCCTCTTTCCCATAGGTATATGCAGAGTTACACCCCCCCCTCTTTCCCATAGGTATATGCAGAGCTGCAACCCCCATCTTTCCCAAAGGTATATGCAGGGTTACCCCCCTCTTTCCCATAGGTATATGCAGAGTTACACCCCCCTTCCCCATAGGTATATGCAGAGATACACCCCCCCCTCTTCCCCATAGGTATATGCAGAGCTACACCCCCCTCCTCTTCCCCATAGGTATATGCAGAGCTACACCCCCCTCCTCTTCCCCATAGGTATATGCAGAGTTACACCCCACCCTCTTTCCCATAGGTATATGCAGGGCTACACCCACCCTCTCCCTCCCTTTCCCATAGGTATATGCAGAGCACCCCCACTCTCCCTCCCTTTCCCATAGGTATATGCAGAGCACCCCCCCTCTCCCTCCCTTTCCCATAGGTATATGCAGAGCACCCCCCCCTCTCCCTCCCTTTCCCATAGGTATATGCAGAGCATCCCCCCTCTCCCTCCCTTTCCCATAGGTATATGCAGAGCACCCCCCCTCTCCCTCCCTTTCCCATAGGTATACGCAGAGCACCCCCCCTCTCCCTCCCTTTCCCATAGGTATATGCAAAGCACCCCCCCCCCCTTCCCTGTAGGTATAGGCAGGATTAAAAAAAAAAAAAAAAAGGATGTTCACCTGATATCCCAAACAGCAAACTCCTCAGCAGGGGCACGCGTCTTCTCCCCTCCACAGTACAGGCGCCGGATGAGTGACGTCACCGGCGCCTGTACTGCGTGCTGCGTGGGGGCAGAGGTCACATCTCCTCTGTGTAGCTGCAAATGCGGCTCACACATAGGGGACGCCTTCTCCTGTATGTGCGTGTATCGCGCATACAGGAGAATGTAGCGCTGTCTGTTGGGGATCTGGGACGAGTGTCCCAGATCCTCAGTAGTTGCGGCGGTGGGTCAGTCTGCCCCTGGCACCCCCCTTGAGAGTGGCACCCGGGGAGGACTGCCACAAAACCGCCCCCCCCCTTGGTACGCCACTGAGAATGAGGTAGAAATGATATACAAAGAAAAGCTTGGTCCTTTAATGTGTTTTAAATAAAATGCTCTGGTGAGCTGCTATGTAAATGGAATGTAGCTGCTGCACTGTATATGGCAATGTATTTGAATCTAATTACTTTGGTATTGTTAGAAATAATTAGGTAATAAAATTTAATAAAAAAAGGAATACAAATAGTTACACAGAGCCAGCTGAAGGGCCTTTGCAGCTGCTTGGTAATAAATATAGTAAAAAGCCATAAAATAAGATATATTTATAAAAAATAAAATAAAAAAAAAAATAAAAAAAATAAATATATATATATATATATATATATATATATATATGTCTTATCTATCTATCTATATATATATCTATATATATATCTATGTATATATATATATATATATATATATATATATATATAAAACTCAACATGTGTATATGTATGTGTGTATGTTCCAGCATCACAACAAACATAGGATAGGTGATTTAACCCTTACTCACCCCCATTTGCCAGGGGCGGAGTTTTTGTTTAAAGTCCCATGCAAATCAATGGGAAATGTATGTTCTCACATAACTTCTGTATGGCTGGAGATATTTCAATACCTGGTACACATCTTACAGTTTGGGATATGAGGACGGGATAGGAGGTCGGGATAGGAGGTCGAGGTAGGAGGTCAAGATAGGAGGTCAAGAAAGAAGGACGGGATGGTCGGGATAGGAGGTCGGGATAGGAGGATGGGATAGGAGGACGGGATTGGAGGTCGGGATAGGAGGTCTGGATAGGAAGTCAGGATAGGAGGTCAAGATAGGAGGTCGAGATAGGAGGTCGAGATAGGAAGTCGAGATAGGAGGACAGGATAGGAGGACTGGATAGGAGGACGGGATAAGAGGTCGGGATAGGAGGTCGGGTTAGGAGGTCGTGGTATGAGGACGGGATATGGGGTTGGGATATGACAACAATATATGGGGATGGGATATGAAGTCAAAAGCTTCCTCCTTTGTTGATTTTCCTCCCCAAAAAGGATTAGGAAGGAAAAACCGGGCAATGTTGGGTACTCAGCTAGTCCTGTATAAATGTCACATATTCAAGAGGTCATTTTTGTGTCAATTCCTGTAAATATGTCCATTCCTTGTAGAGAGACTGCTGGCAAATGTAATTATTGGTACTATGTACCATTCATAGGGGAATATTTATCAAAGGATTTAGACTGGTTTTTCCACAGAAAGTCGCAGTCTAAATCTGTGCAACTTTTCTGCGAGTTTTGCTTTAGAGGATTTTTAGAACATGATGCATTCTAGTCTATTTTAGAGCATTCTAGTCTATTTTAGACAGAAAAATGCATTGGTGCTGAATTTATCAAAAGCGACTTTTCAGCGACAAGTTGCATCGGCTGAAAGTACGCCGAAATGTCAGACCATGCTGGAGCAGGTTTAAATACAGTCTAAAGCATAGATCCGGCAGTCAGTGTGCGAATTTATCAAGAGCCGTGCGCCTTTTGATAAATTAGGAGCACAATAGACCAGACTAACCCTCTGTAGTTTGGTCTATATTGATGCGGGACATAGACAACTTTGATAAATATCCCCCACTGTGTATGCTGTGTAGATGTCTCACCAGTTTGTTGTGTAATGTCCCACGTTGCTCTCGCATGCACTGGTGAGCCAGGGGAGGGAAAGATTGGATTGTTGCAGGCTTCTACCTGGTGTAGAGACGGCCTGACTGGTGACGTGTTCCCATAGGCATGCGCAGCCTATTGCATTAGGGTGTGCACCCTAAAGCACAAACTCACACCGCACGTGTGCGTATATATATATATATATATATATATATATATATATATACATACACACAAATACACTCTTGCTTGCATGCACACATACATAGACAGACCTGCACAATTTGCTAATGATCTCTGTGTGAATTACACTCAGTAAACCAGCCCAGGTGCTCTGTGTGAACAATATGTAGTATCATGCAAGTTTAATCTGTATTTGAATCTAAACTATCAGGAGGAGCCATTTGCCCCTTTAATATGTGACACAGATGGGTCTGACTGAGGCTGAACGAATGAGTAAATGAAATAAAAATGCAGCATGAAGGAAGAAGAAATAAACTCTTAGTGTACATGGCTGAGGAAGAAAAATAAAATCTGAAAAATATAAATAAAATAAATAAGCAATAGCTGTTATCATTAAAGCTATTAAACTAAAACATTAGGGTGACTAACTAATCAGAGAATCCATAGAAAGATGGTATTGCTAGCGTACACTATCATAATAATTATTATATAACCAATAAATTACACAATTTATTACAAATTGATGATTTAAAAATGAAAAAATCACCTCTAGCAGATATTGGCTGCCGTTAGCCATTCTGGGAGAGTGGGATACTGAGAGTTAGAGATGAGCGAACTTACAGTAAATTCGATTCGTCACGAACTTCTCGGCTCGGCAGTTGATGGCTTTTCCTGCATAAATTAGTTCAGCTTTCAGGTGCTCCGGTGGGCTGGAAAAGGTGGATACAGTCCTAGGAGACTCTTTCCTAGGACTGTATCCACCTTTTCCAGCCCACCGGAGCACCTGAAGGCTGAACTAATTTACGCAGGATAAGTCATCAACTGCCGAGCCGAGAAGTTTGTGACAAATCGAATTTACTGTAAGTTCGCTCATCTCTACTGAGTAATGCCGCTGGTATTGTTCAGTAACCACCTGGCCTTGCCGCCCTCACCCTTGTGTTGCCATGCCGCGCATGCTAAAGGGGAGGTCTGGAGGAGGAGCATATCCGTCCTACCAGGGCCGGTTTTAGGCTTAGCGTGGCCCTGGGCAAAATCAAAAATGGGGCCCCAAAAGTCGTAATAGTGCACTAATCAGATTTGCACATTTTTGGTCACTTCAAATACCATTTAAAAAATATCTAAAAAGCAATTGAAAAGTCCCATCAAAACAAAAATGGTACCGATAAAAAATTCAAATCACAGCGCAAAAAATCTCATACATCCCTATATACAGAAAAATATAAGAATTATAGGGATCAGAATAGTACAATTTTATTTTTTGTATAGTTCCCCCACATTAGGTTGGAAGCATAGTTCCCCCATATTAGGTTGTAGTTCCCCCACATTAGGCTGGCAGAATAGTTCCCCCACATTGGGTTGTAGTTTCCCCACATTAGGCTAGCAGTATAGTTCCCCCACATAAGGTTGTAGTTCCCCCACATTAGGTTGGCAGTATAGTACCCCCACATTAGGTTGTAGTTCCCCCACATTAGATTGGCAGCACAGTTCCCCCAAATTAGGCTGGCAGTATAGTTCCCCCACATTAGGTTGGCAGTATAGTTTCCCCACATTAGGCTGGCAGTATAGTTCCCCCACATTAGGTTGGCAGTATAGTTCCCCCACATTAGGTTGGCAGTATAGTTCCCCCACATTAGGTGCAGTATAGTTCCCCCAAATTAGGTGCAGTATAGTTCCCCCACATTAGGTGCAGTATAGTTCCCCCACATGAGGTGCAGTATAGTTCCCCCAAATTAGGTGCAGTATAGTTCCCCCACATTAGGTGCAGTATAGTCCCCCCACATTAGGTGCAGTATAGTTCCCTCACATTAGGTGCAGTATAGTTTCCCACATTAGGTGCAGTATAGTTCCCCCACATTAGGTGCAGTATAATTCCCCACATTAGGTGCAGTATAGTTCACCCACATTAGGTGCAGTATAGTTCCCCCCCATTAGGTGCCGTATAATTCCCCACATTAGATGCAGTATAGTTCCCCCACATTAGGTGCAGTATAGTTCCCCAACATTAGGGGCAGTATAGTTCCCCACATTAGGTGCAATATAGCTCCCCCACAGACATACAGCCTTCAGCCATATACAGTGTATGGCTGGAGGCTGTATGTCTGTGTACTGCCCCAATTCAGGACTCCGTCCACCGTTCCTCCGGTCCGGGGTCACAATCTACTGCTATGGCCTATGGGCCATAGCAGTAGGTCCCGGGACTGGGATCACTGTTTGGAGATCACTGTGCAGTGGTCTCTAAACTGTGGCCCTCTAGATCTTGCAAAACTACAGCTCCCAGCATGCCCAGACAGCTGTTTGGTCATTCTAGGATTTGAAGTTTTGCAACATCTGGAGGGCCACAGATTGGAGATCACTGTGTAGTGGTCTCTAAACTGTAGCCCTCCAGATGTTGCAAAACTGCAATTACCAGCAAGCACAAACAGCAAACAGCTGTCTCGGCATGCTGGGAGTTGTAGTTGCATACCTACAGCTGTTGCATAACTACATCTCCCAGCATGCCCTTCCGCAATCAGTAAATGCTGGGAGTTGTAGTTTTGCAACATATGGAGGCACACTGGTTGGAAAATACTGAGTTACGTAGAGTTAGGTAACAGAACCTAGCGGAAGTTCACTTAGTCTTTGCATTGTGTGTCTGTGTGTGCCACACTAAGAATGGACAACAGAAAGAGGAGAAAATAACTTTCTGAGGACTTGAGAACCAAAAGTTTGGAAAAATATCAACAATCTCAAGGTTACAAGTCCAGCTCCAGAGATCTACTGTAGATTTGCCTTTATCCACTGTGCGCAACGTTATCAAAAAGTTTGCAACCCATGGCACTGTAGCTAATCTCCCTGGGCGTGGACGAAAGAGAAAAATTGATAAAAGGTGTCAACGCAGGATAGTCTGGATGGTGGATAAGCAGCCCCAAACAAGTTCCAAAGATATTCAAGCTGTCCTGCAGGCTCAGGGAGCATCAGTGTCAGCGCGAACTATCCATCGACTTTTAATCAAGTGAAACGTTATGGCAGGAGAACCAGGAGGACCCCACTGCTGACACAGAGACATAAAAAGCAAGACTACATTTTGCCAAAATTAACTTGAGTAAGCCAAAATCCTTCTGGGAAAACATCTTTTGGACAGATGAGACCAAGATAGAGCTTTTTGGTAAAGCACATCATTCTTCTGCTTACAGAAAACGGAATGAGGCCTACAAAGAAAAGAACACAGTACCTACAGTGAAATATGATGGAGGTTCAATGGTGTTTTGGGGTTGTTTTGCTGCCTTTGGCACTGGGTGCCTTCAATGTGTGCAACGGATTTTGGGTCGCTCTGTACAGCCCAGTGTCAGAAAGCTGGGTTTGCGTCCAAGATCTTGGGTCTTCCAGCAGGACAATGACCCCAAACATACATCAAAAAGCACCCAGAAATGGATGGCAACAAAGCGCTGGAGAGTTCTGAAGTGGCCAGCAATGAGTCAAGATCTAAATCCCATTGAACACCTGTGGAGAGATCTTAAAATTGCTGTTGAAATAAGACGCCCTTCCAATAAGGCTAGGTTCACACTACGGAATTTCCGCCTGCAATTTGCTTTGAAATTGCAGGCAGAAATTCCGCTTGCTGAAATGTATAGTGAAGTGAATGGGTTTCCGTTAACAAATTCACACTTGGGAATTTGTGAGGCGGAATTTGTGAATGGAAAATCCGCTTGGAAATATTCTCCTAAAGAATGGCATTGCTCATTCTTCAGGCGGAAATACTCGCGAAACACATTGCAGTCTATTGGAGACTGCAGTGTCCGCACGGTCCTAGCACCAACTGATTCAGTCGGCGCTGGCCGCAATCGGAATCTCCAGGTGGAAACTTTCTGCGCAGAGATTCCCCAGTGTGAACCTAGCCTAAGAGAGACCTGGAGCAGTTTGCAAAGGAAGAGTGGTCCAACATTACGGCTGAGAGGTGTAAGAAGCTTATTGATGGTTATAGGAAGCGATTTCAGTTATTTTTTTCCAAAGGGTATGCAACCAAATATTATGTTAAGGGTGCCAATAATTTTGTCCAGCCTATTTTTGGAGTTTGGTGTGACATTATGTCCAATTTGCTTTTTTTCCTCCCTTTTTTGGTTTAGTTCCAATACACACAAAGGGATTAAACATGTGTATTAGAAAATATGTGTTACTGCAATGCTTTTCTGTGAGAAATACTTCATTTTGTTGAAACATGTCAGGGGTGGCAACATTTACTACGGCTATGACTATATATGTATATATATATATATATATATATATATATATATATATATATTTATATATATGTATATATACATGTACACACACTGCTCAAAAATAAAGGGAACACTAAGATAACACATTCTAGATTTGAATGAATGAACTGATCGTATGAAATACTTTCGTCTTTACATAGTTGAATGTGCTGACAACAAAGTCACGCAAAAATTACCAATGGAAATTAAATTTATCAACCCATGGAGGTCTGGATATGGAGTCATACTCAAAATCAAAGTGGAAAACCACACTACAGGCTGATCCAACTTTGATGTAATGTCCTTAACCTCCCTAGCGGTACGATTCCGTCTGGAAATTTGTACCAAAAGCGGTACAATTTTTTGCATTGAAATTCCACATCTCCCCCCGTCACATTCCCCCTCCCTTGTCACATTTCCCCCCCCATATCACATTCCCCCCCTGTCACATTCCCCCCCCCTTGTTGCATTCTCCCCCCCCCCCTGTCACATTCATCCCCCCTGTCACATTCTCCCCCCTTGTTACACTCTCCCCCCCGTCACATTCCCCCCTTGTTACATTCTCCCCCCCCCCTTGTTACCTTCTCCCCCCTCCATGTTACATTCCACTCCCCCCCTGTCACATCCCCCCTTTGTCACATTCCTCCCCCCTGTCACATCCCCCCCCCCTTGTCACATTCCCCCCTATGTCACATTCCCCCCTATGTCACATTCCCCCCCCCCCCCCTTGTTACATTCTCCCCTGTGTCACATTCCCCCCTTGTCACCTTGTCACCTTGTCCTGCAGCAAATACACTAGGTTTGCCGGGCAGATTTCAAACCTAGTGTATTTGCTGCAGAACAAGCCCTTTCCCCTTCAGCCAATCACAGGCTTTACACCACTGCGGCCTGTGATTGGCTGAAAAGGGAAAGGTCCTGTAAGATGAATAGAGCAGTGAACAGAGCGCACGGAGGGGAACGACATCTTCAGGGACCGGGACTAGGTGAGCAAAAGGTTTTTTTATTTTCTTCCTTCTTACTTTTACACTTAGTTCAGGGTTTTCTACCAGGGGGCCTCCAGCTGTTGTGAAACTACTGCTCCCAGCATGCCCGGACAGCCTTTGGCTGTCCGGGCATGCTGAGAGTTGTAGTTTCGCAACATCAGGAGGCCCCCTGGTTGAGAAACACTGACTTTTAGTATATGTCTTTACCTGCTCTGGCCGGCCCCCGCAACGGGAGCCGACCCGAGCAGATAATCACATATTTTCCCGGGGGCTGCATCACTACATCGCAAAAAGCAAAAATCGCGATTTGATTGCTTTTGCGATATACTGTGCAGCCCGCACAGCAACTCTGCAATTCTACCCCGAGCGTGACTCGGGGTTACCGCTTCTAGCAGCGAAAATTAACCCCGAGTCACGCTCGGGAATACCGCTAGGCTGGTTAAAACAAGTCAAAATGAGGCTCAGTAGTGTGTGGCCTCCACGTGCCCGTATGACCTCCCTACAATGCCTGGGCATGCTCCTGATGATATGACTCCTGGACAGTCTGTGGTGCAATGTGGCTTTGGTGCATGGAGCGAGACATGATTTCCCAGATGTGCTCAATCAGATTCAGGTCTGGGGAACGGGCTGGCCAGTCCATAGCATCAATGCCTTCCACTTGCAGGAACTGCTGACACAATACATGAGGTCTAGCATTGTTTTGCATTAGGAGCAACCAAGGGCCAACCGCAACAGCATATGGTCTTACAAGAGGTCTGAGGATCTCATCTCTGTACCTAATGGCAATTAGGCTACCTCTGGCAAGCACATGGAGGACCCAAAGAAATGCCACCCCACACCATTACTGGCCCACCACCAAACCGGTCATGCTGGAGGATGTTGCAGGCAGCAGAATGTTCTCCACGGCATCTCCAGACTCTGTCACATGTGCTCAATGTGAACCTGCTTTCATCTGTGAAGAGCACAGGGCACCAGTGGTGAATTTGCCAATCTTGGTGTTCTCTGGCAAATGCCAAACATCCTGCACGGTGTTGGGCTGTAAGCACAACCCCCCCTCTGTGGATGTCGGGCCCTAATAACACCCTTATGGATTCTGTTTCTGACCGTTTGAGTGGACACATGCACATTTGTGGCCTGCTGGTGGACATTTTGCAGGGCTCTGGTATTGCTTCTCCTTGCACAAAGGCGGAGGTAGCGGTCCTGCTGCTGGGTTGTTGCCCTCCTTCAGCCTTCTCCACGTCTCCTGATGCACTGGCCTGTCTCCTGGTAGCGCCTCCATGCTCTGGACACTACGCTGACAGACACAGCAAATCTTCTTGCCACAGCTCGCATTGATGTGACATCCTGGATGACTTGCACTACCTAAGCCGCTTGTGTGGGTTGTAGACTCCGTCTCATGCTACCACTAGAGTGAAAGCACAGCCAGCATTCAAAAGTGACTAAAATATCAGCCATGAAGCATAAGAACTGAGAAGTGGTCTGTGGTCACCACCTGCAGAACCACTCCTTTATGGGGGAGAGGTCTTGCTAATTGCCTATAATTTCCACCTGTTGTCTGTCCCATTTGCACAACAGCATGTGAAATTGATTGTCAATCAGTGTTGCTTCCTGAGTAGGCAGTGTTATTTCACAAAGTGTGATTGACTTGGAGTTACATTGTGTTGTTTAAGTGTTCCCTTTATTTTTTTGAGCAGTGTACATTGAGTGGTAGCAGTAAGGGCCAGCATGGTACTCTCTGCTGCCACCTGTGTCAGCAACTGCAAAGCTGCTCATGCCCTGATCCTGACACAGTTACTCACTGGTGCTGCCATGCACACATCACTAGCCATATTGAGATAGATATTCGGGGACATTTATCATCGTTGCTTTGGTAAGCAAGTTCTGTAGTCATTTTTTTCTTGCTATTTTTTTTGCTTATGTATGACATATTTATCATACTATTATAGGGGGTTGATCAATTTGGCTTACATGAGTTAGTTTGTGGAGGACCCAACAAGAAGTGATGCCTTGTTGGATCTGATCATTTCCAACAACGCAGAGCTGGTTGGGAATGTAACTGTGCGGGAAAACCTTGGTAATAGCGACCACAATATAGTTACTTTTGACTTAAAATGTAGAAAACAAAGACAGGCGGGGAAGGCAAAAACATATAACTTTAAAAAGGCAAATTTCCCTGGGCTGAGGGCTGCACTACAGGACATAGACTGGGGGGAGGGGTTCTCAAATACTGATACAGAAGGTAAATGGGACATCTTTAAATCAACTCTAAATAACTATACAGCTAAATATATACCAAAGGGGAACAAATATAAACGATTAAAACTAAATCCTACATGGCTGACACATGATGTTAAAAGAGCAATAAACAACAAAAAAATAGCCTTCAAAAAATACAAATCTGATGGGTCAGCGATAACATTTAAACAGTACAAAGAGCTTAATAAAATCTGTAAAAATGTAATAAAAACAGCAAAAATTCAAAACGAGAGACAGGTGGCCAAAGAAAGCAAAACTAATCCTAAATATTTTTTTAGATATATAAATGCAAAAAAACCAAGGACAGAGCATGTAGGACCCCTTAATAATGATAATGGGGAGGTTGTCACAGGCGATCAAGAGAAGGCGGAGCTACTGAATGGGTTCTTTAGTTCTGTATACACTATGGAAAAAGGAGCTGACATTGGCCAGGTCAGTGCTGGTAACACATCATGTAATGTACTGAACTGGCTTAATGTAGAGATGGTACAAGGTAAGTTAAGTGATATAAATGTAAGCAAATCCCCAGGGCCAGATGGATTACACCCAAGAGTTCTTAGAGAGGTAAGTTCAGTAATATCTGTACCCCTGTTCATGATATTTAGAGATTCTCTGGTGTCTGGTATTGTGCCAAGGGACTGGCGCAAGGCGAATGTGGTGCCAATCTTCAAAAAGGGCTCTAGGTCTTCCCCAGGAAACTATAGACCGGTAAGTTTAACGTGCATTGTGGGTAAATTGTTTGAAGGACTTATAAGGGATTACATACAGGAATACATAGGGGATAATTGTATTATAAGTGATAGCCAGCATGGGTTTACTAAGGATAGAAGTTGTCAAACCAATCTAATTTGCTTTTATGAAGAGGTGAGTAGAAGCCTTGACAGAGGAATGGCTGTGGATATAGTGTTTCTGGATTTTGCTAAAGCGTTTGATACTGTCCCTCATAGACGTCTGACAGGTAAGTTAAGGTCTTTGGGTTTGGAAATTTTAGTTTGTAACTGGATTGAACACTGGCTCATGGATCGTACCCAGAGAGTGGTGGTCAATGATTCGTACTCTGATTGGTCCCCGGTTATTAGTGGTGTACCCCAAGGTTCAGTACTGGGCCCGCTGCTGTTTAATTTATTTATCAATGATATAGAGAATGGTATTAACAGCTCTGTTTCTATCTTTGCAGATGACACCAAGCTTTGTAGCACGGTACAGTCTATAGAGGATGTACATAAGTTACAAGATGACTTGGATAGACTAAGTGTCTGGGCATCCACTTGGCAAATGAGGTTCAATGTGGATAAATGTAAAGTTATGCATCTGGGTACTAATAACCTGCATGCATCGTATGTCTTAGGGGGGATTAAACTGGCAGAGTCACTGGTAGAGAAGGATCTGGGTGTACTTGTAGATCACAGACTACAGAATAGCAAGCAATGTCAGGCTGCTGTTTCCAAAGCCGGCAGGATATTGTCATGTATCAAAAGAGGCATGGACTCAAGGGACAGGGACATAATACTCCCCCTTTATAAAGCATTGGTACGGCCTCACCTGGAATATGCTGTTCAGTTTTGGGCACCTGTCCATAAAAGGGACACTGCGGAGTTGGAAAGGGTGCAGAGACGCGCGACTAAACTAATATGGGGCATGGAACATCTTAGCTATGAGGAGCGATTAAAGGAGTTACAATTGTTTAGTCTTGAGAAGAGACGTTTAAGGGGGGGATATGATAAACGTATATAAGTATATTAATGGCCCATACAAAAAATATGAAGAAAAACTGTTCCAGGTAAAACCCCCCCAAAGGACGAGGGGGCACTCCCTCCGTCTGGAGAAGAAAAAGTTTAGTCTCAAGGGGCGACACGCCTTCTTTACCGTGAGGACTGTGAATTTATGGAACGGTCTACCTCAGGAACTGGTCACAACAGAAACAATTAACAGCTTTAAAACAGGATTAGATACATTCATGGAACAAAATAACATTAATGCTTATGAAGAAATATAAAATCCCATCCCTTCCCCAATATCGCGCCACACCCCTACCCCTTAATTCCCTGGTTGAATTTGATGGACATATGTCTTTTTTCGACCGTACTAACTATGTAACTATGAGCAAAAACCAAGAAATCCCTTTTAAATACAATTTTTTTTAGCACACATAAGTAAAAAACAAATAATGACTACAGAACACCACTTTGCAGCTTTGAAATTTTTTTTTGCATATATATATATATATATATAAATATATATATATATATAATGTGTGTGTTTATTAAATCTTTTTAACACTGTTTTTTCTCCCTAATTGTACTTACTTTTATTTTTTTTTTTTGTTACTTCTTCTACGGATGCATGTATCCTGTGGACTCCTTCGGATTCGGGGGACTACTTCGATGACCAGCGTTTTTCTTTGCTTGATGTTAATAAAATGGTTAACGAGGGCTTGTGGGGAGTGTTTTTTTTTTTTTTTTTTTTAAACCTGTTGTGTTTTTTTTTTTTACTTACTGGACAGGCTTAGTAGTGGAAGCTGTCTTACAGATGGAGTCCATTAAGGGGACCCTATGAGTTTTTTTTTTTAATATTTAATTATTTATTTTAAAAAAATGCATTATTTTCAGCCAAATACCAACCAAACAGTAACAGCCTGACATTACCAGGGTGGGCGACGACCATTGTTACTGGCCCTCCCCAGCCTAAATAACGCCAGCCTGTTACCGCCTAGGCCCAGGAGCGCCATTTTTGACACTACGGGCCTGTTGGTACCAGCTCTTCCCGGCACCCCTGTGGTGGTGGGTATTGGGGTAATAATTGGGGGTTTGCGCTAGCTGTTTTTGTGGCTAAGCCCAGCTTAGTAATGGACTCTGTCTATAAGACAGCTTCCACTACTAAGCCTGTCAAGTAAAGTAAGGAAAAAACACAACAGGTTTATAAAAAATTTTATTACAAAAAACACTCCCCCACAAGCCCTCATTAACCATTTTATTAAAATCAAACAAAGAAAAACGCTGGTCATCAAAGTAGTCCACCGAATCCGAAGGAGTCCACATGATACACGGATCTGAAATGAGAAGAAAAAAAAATGGGTTAGTACATTTATTATCACCTGCTCACACATCTCCCGCCCCGCACGACTCCAACTCCCAGCATGCCCTTACAGTAAGGACATGCTGGGAGTTGTAGTTGTGTGGTGCAGGAGATGTGTGGGCAAGTGACAAGCTTGTCCCCTGCCCCCAGCTGCAGGACTACTACTCCCAGCATGCCCTTACAGTAAGGACATGCTGGGAGTTGTAGTCCTGCAGCTGGGGGCAGGGGACAAGCTTGTCATTCGCCTGCACTGCACAACTACAACTCCGAGCATGTCCTTACAGTAAGGGCATGCTGGGAGTTGTAGTCCTGCAAAGGGAGCCCGGACACACAGAGAGTCACACACAGTCACACACACATAGTCACACACACACAAACACACACAGAGTTACACACAGACAGTCACACACAGACAGAGACACACAGACAGAGATAGAGACAAACACAGAGACAGACACACACACTCCACCCATCCATCGCAGCGATCCTTCTCTCCGGGCACCCTGCGAGTGACGTCACTGACGGAGGGACATCAGGCCGGCGCAACCGAAGACGTGCGAGCGGAGGCCTGCGCAAGCGAAGACGTGGGAGCGGAGGCCGGGCACAGTGCAGGTGAAGGCCGGGGGGCTGGGGGGAGTAGAGGGGTGCTGGTGGGGGCGGAGGCCGGGAACAGTGCAGGTGAAGGCCGGGGGGGGGGGGGGTTACGGATGGGCACAGCGCAGGTGAAGGCCGGTGGGGGGACAGGGGCGGTCGTTGGGGGGGTGCTGACGGACCCCCCCCCCCCCTGACAGACTGCCATATCCCCTAATGTTATGTCACTGTTCCGGTCGGGTCCTGTGCTTGACACTGATATCCCCCCCTTGTCTCCCGCCCGCGCCGCTCAGCTCCCGCTGCTACAAGACTACAACTCCCAGCGTGTCCTCACTGTAAGGGCATGCTGGGACTTGTAGTCTTGCCACAGTTAGCAGACAGATGGGAGTTGTGTGGCGCTGGCAGGTGAGAGGGGGGATGTAAATCACTGCAGTGTCCCTGTAGTGAAGTGATGGTAGCGGGGAGAATGTATGTCGGAGCCCGGGCGGCAGTAGCTTTTCCTGCTCCATGTTGGAGCTGGAGTAAATTTAGTCATTTTTTACGGCCGTTGCGACATTTTTTTGCGCAGTTAATAAATACCTGACTAAACCAAGTAAAGTTTTCAAACCCGCGTACCGTAGTCAAAAAAACAAAACTTGCTCTTCTTGCTCGCATAGATGATTGTCGCACGAAAAGTCACGGTGTCGCAGTAGAAACTTTTTTGCGACAAATTTACACTGAAAAACTCGGGTCAAAGGGTTGATAAATGCCCCTCATTGTGTTGTATATTCTAATGCATTTTAGCTTTAGAATATACAATACACTGGGGAAGATTATGTCTCAGCTGTGTACGTGGCAGTCCCTAGCAGACCAAGCAGTGTTTGCGAATAAGCACTGCTCTTCTAGCATTGACAGTGCTGGTCTGAAACAAGTGCTGACACCTCAGTTCATTTTAGCTTTGGACTTTGGTTTTCTGCATAACCTTACATTGATCATAGTCAGACCACACATGGAATACTGTGTACAGTACTGGGCACCAGTGTACAAGAAAGATATAGTGGAGCTGGAGAGGATTCAAAGACGGGCAACCAGGGTAATACGGGGAATGGGAGGACTACAGTACCCAGAAAGATTATGAGAATTAGGGTTATTTAGTTTAGAAAAAAGAAGGCTCAGGGGAGACCTAATAACTATGTATAAATATATCAGGGGACAGTACAGAGATCTCTCCCATGATCTATTTATACCCAGGACTTTATCTATAACAAGGGGGCATCCTCTATGTTTAGAGGAAAGAAGGTTCCTACACCAGCACAGACGGGGGTTCTTTACTGTAAGAGCAGTGAGCCTGGGGAATTCTCTCCCGGAGGAGGTGGTCATGGGGAACTCTGTAAAAGAATTTAAAAGGGGTCTGGATGCATTTTTGGAGAATAATAACATTACAGGTTATGGATTCTAGATTTATGGGGACAGAACGTTGATCCAGGGATTTATTCTGATGCCATATTTGGAGTCGGGAAGGAATTTTTACCTCGAGTATGAGGGTTTTTTGCCTTCCTCTGGATCAACTCAGTAGGGACTCATTAGGGATATAGGTTGAACTTGATGGACTCTGGTCTTTTTTCAACCTTATGAACTATGTAACCATGTTACTATGTATGATCAGAGGTTTTCAAAACTCTTCCAATAAAGGCTAATGCATTCTTGATATGCTTCATTCCTGATCTATATTTCAGCTCAACTGGGATAACATATCCACATTTATTCCTTCACTTGCTGGTTAATATTATCAAAATTATTTTGGCTAGACCTACAAGATGTCACCTATGATGGAGGAGTCACATATTTTGCTCAAATTTCCAATGGTCAAAATAAACTGAATTATTGTTGAGAAAGTTGTGTAAACACATTTCATAGTGACGACCAAGCCCTATTATACATTTCAGATTAATAGACAACATTGTATGAAATAGGCTTGGGGACATAGAGGTTTGTGTCTTCCCTGTATTTTAAGATCACTTTATTTGAAAAGTAGAGAGAATCAAGATTGTTATTGCATTTGTGGGAACATGGACAAGTTCATGAAGCAGATTAGGGGCCACTACCATGCAATATGTTAATTAAAGGGGTATTTCTGCACCATAAACAATTTTAATAATTGACTTAAAGGGGTACTCCGCCCCTAGACATCTTATCCCCTATCCAAAGGATAGGGAATAAGATGTCAAATCGCCACGGTCCCGCTGCTGGGGAGCCCCGGGATCGCTGCTGCGGCACCGCGCTATCATTACGCTGCTCCATCCCCTGTATTGCCCGTCATTATGCACAGAGTGAACTCGCTCTGTGCATAATGACGGGCAATACAGGGGACGGAGCAGCGTGACATCATGGCTCCACCCCTAGTGACATCATGGCCCGTCCCCTTAATGCAAGCCTATGGCAGGGGGCGTGACGACCGCCACGCCCCCTCCCATAGACTTGTATTGAGGGGGCGGGCCGTGATGTCAAGAGGGGCGGAGCCATGACGTAACGATGCTCCGGCCCCTGTATTGCCTGTCATTACGTGCAGAGTGAACCGCGGCGATCTGACATCTTATCTGATAAGATGTCTAGGGGCGGAGTACCCCTTTAAGATGTTTACAAAAAAAATAAACATAGTACTTGTTTGCCCCGATGCCCCACAGCTGCCATTCCAATGCCTCCTGCTGCATGTCAATGCCTCCTGTGACATGTCAACCTTGTACTATGAACTGCCCACTTAGTCAGTCACTGACTAAGCGGGAAAAACTTAAATCTTACATGGACATAAGTATTTAGACCCTTTGCTATGACACTTGAAATTCAGCTCTGAAGGCCTCCCATTCCCCTGATGAACTCTGAGATGTTTCTACACTTTGATTGGAGTCACCTGTGGTAAATTCAGCTGATGTGATTCAGCTGATGATTTTGAAAGACACAGCCATCTATATAAGGTCTCACAACTAATAGAACGAAAACCAAGCCATGAGGAGAAAAGAACTACATGTAGAGCTCAGAGACAGAATTGTGTGGAGGCACATACTACAGGTTCTTAAGAGCACATAATTCTTAAATGGAAGTCCAGAAACAACCTGGACTCTTACAAGAGCTGGCCACCCTGCCAAATTATGTAATCAGGGAGAAGGGCCTTGGTAAGAGAGGTGACCAAGAACCCAATGGTCATTCTGGCTGAGCTCCAAAGATCCTGCATGCAGATGGGATAAACAACCAACACTGCAGCACTCCACCAATCTGGGCTTTATGGTAGAGTGGTCAGAAAAAAGTCTCTCCTCAGTAAATTACACATAAAGGCCAGCCTGGAGTTTGCATAAACATACCTAAAGAACTCTCAGACTGTGAGAAACAAGATTCTCTGGTCTAATAAAACCAAGTGTGGTAGCCCTTGAGGGGTGTATGATAGTGGTGGTATGGTATCGGTATATAAGGGGTTAATACAAACAGTCCTTGGGTTGCCTAGTGACTGGCAATAGTTGCGGACCTTGAGCTAGACAATAAGTCTCTGAATTTAAGAAGAGATTTGCAGATCCGTCTGGATTTAGGGGAGGTATTAGGTCCGGTGATGCTGCAGAGTGTTTGGGAAGTGATATACTCTATAATTATAATTGTTCAGCCGTTGCCGCAAGGCTCGGGCCTAACTCACTGCGATTACTGCTGTACAGGTCTTGCTTGCTTGCTTTCCCATGAACAAGAGAGAGATAAGATGGCCGCCGCTCCCTTATATGGGCAGGGGGCGTGGCAAATCTGATTGGTCCGAACGTCTGCCATTCACCCTTACATGGTGTGATGGGATTGCTTACGTCACAGGGCCTCCAGAGGTCCTTAAACTAAATACCATAGAGTTCACCTCGTCACATGACCCGCAGGTCCTGCATCGCTAATGGAAACAAGTAATTAACCATTTATTTACATATACTATTCTATTTACATTAACCTATGCATAAATTACTGATTATACACTAGAATAGAGGCAACTAGGGGTAGACTGGCTAACAGGAATCCCTAAGTCCCAGGGACTCTGGCTATGGGGACCCATAAATAAATAAGTACCATATAGAATGCGGTACCGGGACACCACACAAGATTGAACTTTTTGGCCTCAATTCTAATCCACATGTCTGGAGAAAACCCGGCACTGCTCACCTTTCCAAGACCATCCCTACAGGGAATCATGGTGGTTGCTCCAATGTGCTCTACATCAAAAACCGGGCTGAAGGCCCCACCTTCCAAGAAGACATTGGAGGAATTTATCATTATGTTTAGACGGTTTGGTCTGGCACAATCATTTTCTGTGTTAAAAGTGTGCATCTTTTTATATAGCAGATTTCTAAAGCTGTTCATCTTTTTGGTTGTGTTTGGATAGGAATTTTGCAGTAGTAATGTATTTACTATGTGCGACTTTTCAAAAAGTCACATTTTACTGACGCAACTGGTCTCCAAACGTCGGAAAACCCACGCAACCTCCAACCAATTTTAGAAAACAATCTGTGCTGACCCCAGATAGTTATGATAGGGCTCTTTGTTCCCCAGCTCGGGGGAGAATAATGGAGCCCATCTTCTGCTATCAGTAATATTGTGCGCTGAGCTGGGTAGGGAAGCATGCTGTCACATGCTTCACCCCAGCACCGAGACCACAACTGATCAAAGATCTTGGCATGCCAATGCGGCATTTCAAAAGTTCAATTAAATGACAGTAATGCTTTAAATGGGTACTCTACTGGCCAGTGTTTCAGCTGCGCTCGGAACATTTACAGTGGTCCCTCAAGTTACAATATTAATCGGTTCCAGGATAACCATTGTATGTTGAAACCATTGTATGTTGAGACCATAACTCTATGGAAATCTGGTAATTGGTTCTGAAGCCACCAAAATGTCACCCAAAAATAGGAAAAAGTGAGGATTAAACAAAAATAAGTAGATAACTAATAGAGATAAAGCAAATCCTTACATATAAAAGTAAGAAAGATCTGCTGGAATCTGTAAATAACTGTCTATGTCAGCGTTTCCCAACCAGTGTGCCTCCAGCTGTTGCAAAACTACAACTCCCAGCATGCCCGGACAGCCAAAGACTGTCCGGGCATGCTGGGAGTTGTAGTTTTGCAACAGCTGGAGGCACCCTGGTTGGGAAACGCTGGTCTATGTAGAGGACAGGAGCTGCTTCAGGGTCCTGTACAGTACACGCAATGTCCTAAAAATGTAAAATGGAGCCACCCTCACCTGGTGTCCAAAGGAGCAGCTAACCCAGCACAGGTAAAGAGTATAGAACATGTAATACCTCCCTGTAGGGGGTGCTACCAGACACCAGTCAGTGCATGCACTTCAGTAATACAGGGGTTTTACCGGTGAATGCCCGTTCTGATTGGTCAGCTCTTCCAGCCATTGACACGTTTAACAGATCTGGACTTTCTGTAGCATTGTATGTTGAGTCTGGTTTCAAGTTACAATGGTCCAGAAAAGACCATTGTATGTTGAAACTATTGTTGAGGCCATTGTAAGTTGAGGGATCACTGTAGTTCTGAATGCTGTGCACGTGCTGCGGGGGTTGACCACGCCCCCTCAATGCAAGTCTATGTGAGGGGGCGTGGCAGCCATCACACCCTCTCCCATAGACTTGCATTGAGGGGCATTGTCTGACAGCACAAGGGGGCGTGGTCGACCTCCGCAGCGCGAGCACAGCGTTCGGAACTAAATGTTCCAAACGCAGCCGGAACACTGGACAGTGGAGTACCCCTTTAAGCCATCTTTCAGAGCACACACAGGTTAGCCTCAGTGCAGAATGTGCAGCAATCCAGAAAATGTATACATTATTAAACATGGATATTTTCTGATGTGTGTAAATGGGGAATGTCAGCTGCTGTTGTCAGGATTTAGTCCAAGAAGCAAAATTGCTGGAACGGAAGCATGGATTGGAGAACCATAAATATCATTTTTTCATCTGTGCCACCTGCACTACAAGCCTATACCAGTACAGTAACCCCCCGACCTACGATGGCCCCGAAATATGATAAAATCGACATACGATGGCCTCTCAGAGGCCATCGCATGTCGATGTCAGCATCGACATACGATGCTTTTATATGTCGGGGCCATCGCATTAACTGCTATCCGACAGCGCAAAATGCTTAAGCTGCTGTCGGATAGCAGTTTAAGCATCCCTGGCAGGTTCGCTTACCTATTCCCGCTGCTCCGGGTCCACTTCGCGATCCTCCGGTGTCTTGCGCATCTTCTTCAGGGGCCGGGCCTCGCTTTCTGGCGTCGTTATTACGTCACTACGCACGCCGCGCAGCAGCGTAATAACGTCACCAGAAAGCGAGGCCCGGACCCTGCAGAAGATGCGGAAGACACCGGAGGATCGCGAAGAAGACACCGGAGCAGCGGGACAGCATCGGGAGCCCCTGGGACAGCATCGGGAGCGGTGGGGACCTGGTGCGGAGCAGCGGGGACAGGTGAGTACAGCTTCCTATACTTTACATTGCACGGATCACTCAACATACGATGGATTCGACAAACGATGGGTCGTTTGGAACGAATTACCATCGTATGTGGAGGGGCCACTGTAGGTTAGTACTGGTGACACTGATGAGTTCCTTTTAGTAAAATGTTATACATTTTTTTTTTGTGATTTAACAATTGGAATTTGCAGTCATCTAGAAGAGTTGAAAATGTTTAGCTCCTCTCTACATGTTTCACTTTGTTGAACTCAGGGTGCGACAACATGACCTCAAACTGGAATTTCCTGATATTTTCACTTCTCTTTTACAGTTGAATGGAAAAAAGCAGATATTTTGTTCATGGGGTGTATTCATGCAAACAATCATAAAAGTGATTTGATTTACAAGAATACAACCGTACATATGGGCATAGTGTGCAGTCAGGGCATTTAGGATGAATAAAGGGGGGATACCAGCCAGTAAACCAGTGGTATTCAGCTCGCCCAGTCACAGCTTCCTGCTAACAAAGCTGGTTGACCATAGCTTCACAGTCTTCTACTGAGATATATAAATGCTGCAGAAATAGGAAAACATACGGGGAAAAGAGCTTATTCAATGGGCAGAGGTGCCCTGTGTGCTGGACAGGGGTATTTAGTTTGTCAGACAGCAATAAGCTGCTCTATTCTCCTTACAGTGGCACAAGAACATCTCTGTCCAAGGGATAAGATAGCTGACCGGTGTGGCACTTGCCCTACACAGAGTACCACCACCTTCCTGGGATCTGAGTGCCCATTCGAGTTTAATAAAACAGAATATTGCTGCTGACAGGGGAGCTCTCCTTGTCGGGCAGCAGTCAGCTGTTTTTTGTTTTGGAACAATTTTTGATCATGCTTGCGAGAGATTATACATTCAAATGTCATTGCCTGACATTTGTCAGGGAGTCTCTCTACTGGTAGACGTCATGCACTCCATTCATATCTATGAGTGCTGTATTCGGGTCTCTTCAGTGCTCTTATAGAAATTAGTGGAACGTGTGTGTCATCTGCACTTGGTCCCAGCGGTCAGACCCCCTGCAATTTTTGATGAAGTTCTCCCTTAGGGACTCAGCCTATTTTTACCTTAAGGACACCCTTTTTTGCAATTCTGACCACTGTCACTTTATGCATTAATAACTCTGGGATGCTTTTACCGATTATTCTGATTCCGAGACTGTTTTTTCGTGACATATTCTACTTTAACATAGTGATACATTTTCGTCGTTACGTGCATCCTTTGTTGGTGAAAAATCCCCAAATTTCATGAAAATTTTGAAAATTTTGCATTTTTCTAACTTGGAAACTCTCTGCTTGAAAGGAAAATTGATATTCCAAATACATTTTATATTGATTCACAAATACAATATGTCTACTATATGTTGGCATCATAAAATAGACATATTTTTACTTTTTGAAAAAAGTAGAGGGCTTCAAAATGTTCTTGTAACCCCATTTTTTTCATTTTTAAAAGTCGTATTAGGAGAAAAAGCCCCCCAAAATTTGTAGCCAAATTTCTCTCGAGTATGGAAATACCTCATATGTTGACATAAAGTGCTCTGCGGGCACACAACATGGCTCAAGAGGGAAAGAGCAACTGTGGGATTTTTGAAAGCAAATTTTGCTGTCACGGTTTTTGGGGGCCATGTTGCATTTAGGAAGCCCCCATGGTGCCAGAACAGCAAAAAAAACACATGGCATACTATTTTGGAAACTACACCCCTCAAGGAACATAACAAGGGGTATAGTGAGCCTTAAAGGGTACCTCTCATCAAATAAACTTTTGATATATTTTAGATTAATGAATGTTGAATAGCTTTCCAATAGCATGTTAATGAAAAATATTCTTCTTTCTATTGCATTTTCCCCGATCAGTCCTGGCAGCAAGCATTTCTGACTCATGCTGGAGTCCTAAACACTCAGAGCTGCCAGCCTGCTTTGTTCACAGCCAAACAGGCTGTGAACAAAGCAGGCTGGCAGCTCTGAGTGTTCTCCTTTGTGAACAAAGCAGACTGGCAGCTCGTAGTGTTTAGGACTCCAGCATGAGTCTGAAATGCTTGCTGCCAGGACTGGTAGGGAGACCCCTAGTGGTCATTTCTTCAAAGTGGAAAATTAAATAGAAAGAAGCATATTTTTTAATAACATGCAATTGTAAAGTTATTCTGCATACATTAATATATAATATATCAAAAGTTTTTTTGATGAGAGGTACCCTTTAACACCCCACAGGTATTTGACAACTTTATGTTGAAGTTGGATGTGAAAATGGAAAATTTGATTTTTAACACTAAAATTATGGTGTTACCCCAAATATTTCATTTTCACATGATGTAATAGTAGAAAATGGACCCCAAAATTTGAAGCCCAATTTCTCCTGATTAAGAAAATGCCCCATATGTGGATGTTAAGTGCTCTGCTGGCTAACTACAGGTCTCAGAACAGAAGGAGCGCAATTGGATTTTTGGAAAGAGAATTTTGCTGAAATTGAAGTCGGGGGCTATGTGCATTTACAAACCTCCCATGGTGCCAGAACAGCAGAAAGCTCCCACATGTGACACCATTTTGGAAACTAGACCCCTCCAGGAACACAACAAGGGTTACAGTGAGTACTTACACCTCACAGGTTTTTTGAACAGTGGGCTGTAAAACTGAAAAATTAGATTTTTAACACAAAAATTATGGTGTTACCCCAAATTTTTCATTTTCACATGGTGTAATAGTAGAAAATGGACCCCAAATTTTGAAGCCCAATTTCTCCCGATTAAGAAAATGCCCCATATGTGGACGTTAAGTGCTCTGCTGGCGCACTACAGGTCTCAGAACAGAAGGAGCGCCATTGGATTTTTGGAAAGAGAATTTTGCTGAAATTGTGACACCATTTTGGAAACTAGACCCCTCCAGGAATGTAACAAGGGTGACAGTGAGTACTTACACCTCACAGGTTTTTTAACAGTGGGCCGTAAAAGTGAAATAATTGATTTTTAAGACTGAATTGTTGGTTTTAACCATTTTTTTCTGTTTTACAAGTAGTAAGAGAAAAAAATCTCCACAAAATTTGTAGCCCAATTTCTCCAGAATAAGAAAATACCCCATATAAGGGGGGAAAGCACTATGCGGGTGCAAAACAGGGCTTAGAAATGAGACAACACCGATGAGATTTGAAACCTAAAGTGG
Source organism: Hyla sarda (assembly GCF_029499605.1). Classification (NCBI taxonomy): domain Eukaryota; kingdom Metazoa; phylum Chordata; class Amphibia; order Anura; family Hylidae; genus Hyla; species Hyla sarda. The sequence goes on along the minus strand of NC_079190.1, from coordinate 333,048,675 downwards.
TGATTTGAACTGCAATGCTTGAGGTTCTGATGTAAAATTAAAAAAATAAAAAACCCTGGCAAGTGACCCCAATTTTGAAACTACACCCCTCAAGGAAGGTAACAAGGGATACAGTGAGTACTTATACCTCACAGGTTTTTTTGAACAGTGGGCCGTAAATTGAAAAATTTAATTTTTTTACGCTAAAATGCTGAGGTTACCCAATTTTTTACATTTTCACAAGGGTTAATGGGAGAAATTGGGTTACAAATTTTGGAGGGCTTTTTCTACTGACTATGAAAATACATCCATGTATGGGGTAACGTGCTGGGCGGGCGCACAACAAGGCTCAGAAGTCATAGAGGTCTGTTTGCATTTGAGGCCTATGGCATATCAGCAGCTGACGGTTACATATATTCCGAGGAAAATACAAAAATGAAACACCCACATGTGACACCATTACAGAAATTACCCACCCTGAGGAATGGGTATAGGGCTAAAGAGGACATTTTGAACGCACGGGTGTTTCCTAAATTTATTTTCCAGGAATGGATGAAGGGTAGCTTTAGAAATAGCAATTTTCAACCTATACTCTGCTTCATCTTTTTGGGAACAACTAACATGTGACTCCGAGTTGTCGCCTGGAAATACGACAGAGCTCAGCGAGAACTCTTTGCATTTGAGGCCGATGTTTGTTACGGACCTAACAGTTACATACATTCAGAGGAAAATACAAGAAAGGAACACCCACATGTGAGATTTTTACAAACAGTACACCCCCTAGGGAAGGAGTATAGGGTGAATTTGGAACAGACGGGTGTTCCCTACATTTATTTTCCAGGAATGGATGAAGTGTACTATGGGGGAGGGGGTGAAAATTGCCATTTTATAACTGATATGCCAATTATATTCCCAGAATGATGACCCAGAGTATAGCCGAAAGTAAAAATGATGCCCGCCCCGAACCCTATGCTCTGAATCATCTTTCTAGGAATGGCCGTCCCTATTCTGTTACCTCAAATGCGCACCCCACTCAGGTAGGGAGAGCGCGCTGCGCATTTGAGGCAACTGCAAACCCCCAATGCTGTTGACTTTGTGTCTCATGACCCATTTTTGGGGGGGAGAAAAAAAAAAAAAACATTATCAGGGGTATTGAAAAATAGTTTTTTTTTTTTTTTGGGGGGGGGGGGGGGGGTTGTTTAGCTTTAACATTTTGAAGGATTAAAATTTAGTGCTCCATGGAAGTGTGATACTCCTTGAAGCAATCCTTAACCCCTTAAGGACCAGGCCATTTTACACCTTAAGGACCAGAGCGTTTTTTGCAAATCTGACCACTGTCATTTTAAACTGTTACGCCTAGCGCTCCGGGTCCCCGCTCCTCCCCGGAGCGCGTACGGCGTCTCTCTCTCCGCAGCGCCCCGGTCGGTCCCGCTGACCGGGAGCGCTGCACTGTCATGGCCGTCGGGGATGCGATTCGCACAGCGGGACGCGCCCGCTCGCGAATCGCATCCCAGGTCACTTACCCGTTCCCGTCCCCTGCTGTCATGTGCTGGCGCGCGCGGCTCCGCTCTCTAGGGCGCGCGCGCGCCAGCTCCCTGAGACTTAAAGGGCCAGTGCACCAATGATTGGTGCCTGGCCCAATTAGCTTAATTGGCTTCCACCTGGTCCCTGACTATATCTGACCTCCTCCCATGCACTCCCTGGCCGGATCTTGTTGCCCTTGTGCCTAGTGAAAGCGTTTTGTGTGTCCTAAGCCTGTGTACCAGTACTTCTGCTATCCACCCTGACTACGAACCTTGCTGCCTGCCCCGACCTTCTGCTACGTCCGACCTTGCTTCTGTCTACTCCCTTGTACCGCGCCTATCTTCAGCAGCCAGAGAGGTTGAGCCGTTGACAGTAGATCCGGCCATGGATCCCGCTGAAGTTCCTCTGCCTTATATCTCTGATATCACCACGGTGGTCGCCCAGCAATCCCGACAGATCGCCCATCTAACCCACCAGCTGTCGGAAGTGTCCACCATTGTGCAGCAACTTCAGTCGCAACTTCTGCAGCAATCATCTCCTCCGCCAGCTCCTGCACCCCTTCCGCAGCGAGTGGCCACTCCTAGCCTCCGCCTGTCCTTGCCGGACAAATTTAATGGGGACTCTAAGTTTTGCCGTGGCTTTCTTTCGCAATGTTCCCTGCACTTGGAGATGATGTCGGACCAGTTTCCTACTGAAAGGTCTAAGGTGGCTTTCGTAGTCAGCCTTCTGTCTGGAAAAGCCCTGTCATGGGCCACACCGCTCTGGGACCGCAATGACCCCGTCACTGCCTCTGTACACTCCTTCTTCTCGGAAATTCGAAGTGTCTTTGAGGAACCTGCCCGAGCCTCTTCTGCTGAGACTGCCCTGCTGAACCTGGTCCAGGGTAATTCTTCCGTTGGCGAGTACGCCATACAATTCCGTACTCTTGCTTCTGAACTTTCCTGGAAAAATGAGGCCCTCTGCGCGACCTTTAAAAAAGGCCTATCCAGCAACATTAAAGATGTTCTGGCCGCACGAGATACTCCTGCTAATCTGCATGAACTCATTCATCTAGCCACTCGCATTGACATGCGTTTTTCTGAGAGGCATCAAGAGCTCCGCCAGGAAAAAGACTTAGATCTCTGGACACCTCTCCCTCAGTCTCCATTGCAATCTGCGCCTAGGCCTCCCGCCGAGGAGGCCATGCAAGTGGATCGGTCTCGCCTGACCCTGGAAGAGAGGAATCGCCGTAAGGAAGAGAATCTTTGTCTGTACTGTGCCAGTACCGAACATTTTTTGGTGGATTGCCCTATCCGTTCTCCACGTCTGGGAAACGCACGCTCGCACCCAGCTCTCGTGGGTGTGGCGTCTCTTGATGCTAAGTCGGCTTCTCCACGTCTCACGGTGCCTGTACGGATTTCTTCTTCAGCCAGCTCTTCCCTCTCAGCCATGGCCTGCCTGGACTCTGGTGCCTCTGGGAATTTTATTCGGGAGTCCTTGGTGAATAAATTCCGCATCCCGGTGACCCGTCTTGTCAAGCCACTCCACATTTCCGCGATCAACGGAGCCAGGTTGGATTGCACCGTGCGTTTCCGCACGGAGCCCCTCCTAATGTGCATCGGACCTCATCATGAGAAAATTGAGTTTTTGGTCCTCTCCAATTGCACTTCTGAAATTCTCCTTGGACTACCCTGGCTTCAACACCATTCCCCAACCCTGGATTGGTCCTCAGGGGAGATCAAGAGCTGGGGTACCTCTTGCTTCAAGGACTGCCTTAAACCGGTTCCCAGTACTCCCTGCCGTGACCCTGTGGTTCCTCCTGTATCCGGTCTCCCTAAGGTCGTTATGGACTCTGCCCGCCTTAAGAAGTGCCTCTCCCCCCCTCCCAGTCCAGTCAGTCAAGCCTCGGTGCCTCCTCGTGGCCCTCGTCCTGGTGTCACACTGCCCCGTGCCAGGCCTCGCCCTCTGCCCTCCCTCCCCATTCCCACTCCTGCTGTACTGCCTGCCATTGAGGAATCCCTCCATCCTTTCCCGGTGTCCTCATCCCAGGGGGGGCAGTTACCGGACAAAGAGAAGGGGAGACCTAAGGGGGGGGGGTACTGTTACGCCTAGCGCTCCGGGTCCCCGCTCCTCCCCGGAGCGCGTACGGCGTCTCTCTCTCCGCAGCGCCCCGGTCGGTCCCGCTGACCGGGAGCGCTGCACTGTCATGGCCGTCGGGGATGCGATTCGCACAGCGGGACGCGCCCGCTCGCGAATCGCATCCCAGGTCACTTACCCGTTCCCGTCCCCTGCTGTCATGTGCTGGCGCGCGCGGCTCCGCTCTCTAGGGCGCGCGCGCGCCAGCTCCCTGAGACTTAAAGGGCCAGTGCACCAATGATTGGTGCCTGGCCCAATTAGCTTAATTGGCTTCCACCTGGTCCCTGACTATATCTGACCTCCTCCCATGCACTCCCTTGCCGGATCTTGTTGCCCTTGTGCCTAGTGAAAGCGTTTTGTGTGTCCTAAGCCTGTGTACCAGTACTTCTGCTATCCACCCTGACTACGAACCTTGCTGCCTGCCCCGACCTTCTGCTACGTCCGACCTTGCTTCTGTCTACTCCCTTGTACCGCGCCTATCTTCAGCAGCCAGAGAGGTTGAGCCGTTGCTAGTGGATACGACCTGGTCACTACCGCCGCAGCAAGACCATCCCGCTTTGCGGCGGGCTCTGGTGAAAACCTGTAGTGACTTAGAACCGGTCCACTAGCACGGTCCACGCCAATCCCTCTCTGGCACAGAGGATCCACCTCCTGCCAGCCGGCATCGTGACATAAACATTAATAATCTGGAATGCTTTTAGTAATCATTCTGATTCCGAGATTGTTTTTTCGTGACATGTTCTGCTTTAATATAGTGGTAAAAGGTTATGGTAACTTGCATCCTTTCTTGCTAAAAAATCCCCAAATTTGATTTTAAAAAAATGAACATTTTGCATTTTTCTAACTTTGAAGCTCTCTGCTTGTAAGGAAAATGGATATTCAAAATAAATTTTTTTGGTTCACATATACAATATGTCTACTTTATGTTTGCATCATAAAATTTATGCGTTTTTACTTTTGGAAGACACCAGAGGGCTTCAAAGTTCAGCAGCAATTTTGAAATTGTTCACAAAATTTTGGTGGGCTTTTCTCCTTTTACCCCTAATGAAAAGGTAAAGTTGAGGTCTACTACACCAGCATGATAGTGTAAGAAAAAAAATTGCACTAACATGCTGGTGTTGCCCCATACTTTTCATTTTCATAAGAGGTAAAAGGAAATAAAGACCCCCCAAATTTTTAACACAATTTCTCCCAGGTACGGAAATACCCCATATGTGGACATAAAGTGCTCTGTGGACGCACAACAAGGCTCAGAAGTGAGAGCGCACCATGTACATTTGAGGCCTAAATTGGTGATTTGCACAGGGGTGGCTGATTTTAAAGCGCTTGTGACATAAACGCAAAAAAAATAAATACCCACATGCGACCCCATTTTGGAAACAACAACCCCTCACAGAACGTAACAAGGGGTATAGTGAGCATTTACAACCCACAGGTGTCTGACAGATTTTTGAAACAGTGGTCTGTGAAAATGAAAGAAAAATTTTTATTTGCACAGCCCACTGTTACAAAGATCTGTCAAACGCCAGTGGGGTGTAAATGCTCACTGCATCCCCTGTTACATTCCTTGAAGGGTGTAGTTTCCCAAATAGTGTGCCATGTGGGGTGTTTTTCGTTGTTCTGGCACATAGGGGCTTTTTCACCAAGAAATGATGCAAGTATCAATGAAAATTTACCATAAACATAAAGTATATGTCTCAGAATCAAATTCATAAGTACAAGCATCCCAGAGTTATTAATGCTTAAAGTGACAGTGGTCAGAATTGGAAAAAATACTCTGGTCCTTAGGGTCAAAATGGGCTCAGTCCCCAAAGGTTTAACAGGAACAAAATGGTACACCACGTAGATGTACGTACATGGTATGCACTTATGTGGGGAGTAGAATATGCTCCACTACACTTAAAACATTATTTCTCTGCAACAGCAGCAGGTGTGTACTTAGGGGCAGGTGTGTACTTTTGGCTGGCCTTTCACTGTAACTAGGCCCTTAAGATTTTAACAGGAACAAGATGGTACATCACTTAGCTGTACGCACAGGTTACACTTAATAGAGGACAATATGCTTTTAGTGCTCTGCTCACCCTAACTGGCTGGCTACTATTAGCTTTTCAGTTGTTGGACACACCAGTGCTGCAGCACACCCAAAATTGCACTCTCACTCCCTTCCCTGTAAGTGCTTCTAGGCTGGATTTGGGCTTTAAGTGAATCACTGCTGTAAAAACGCTTTTCTGTGCAACACACTGCTCTCTGTCCCTCTCTCTGTAAAAGAACGCTGATATGAGTGACCGCAATATGGCTGCCGATTATATAGGGCTGTGACATCAAAGGGGTGGCTGGCTGCTGATAGGCTGCATGTGATTCAGGGTAATCCCGCCGACCCTTGTTCCTGCTTTCCCAGGATTTCTTGCCCCATGTCCTCACATGTGGATCCGCCATTTTAGATTCCCTGGTGGCCTGGACCACACTAAATGGAGTTTAATGAAGCAATTCGCACAATCGAATCGCGGCGATATTCGCATTCGTTGCAAATCAAATTTTTCTTGAAATTCATAGCAAATTCGGATTCGGCAGATTTGATTCGCTCATCCATAACCATGGAGAACTGTTACATATTATTTATAATTGTCGGAAGTACAAATAATATTAAAACTTGCTAAAGAAATGCAATAAAAGTGACAGAGTAACAAAGGGAGAGATTTGGAAGCAAAGCCTGTAATTAAATACTGTAAAGAGGCTAAGGCCAGATATAGCATACTTTACCACTCAACATCATAAGGACACAATGAAACTTTGGAGAGAGGTTAAGTGTGTACCATATGACAAGCTGAGTAATGCTTGGCAATCCTTTAAATGTACTTTTAAATTGTGGTTACCAGCAGCAATAAAAACAAGAACAACCTTTCATAAAGAAAAAACAAATCTTAATGTTCTGTTCCCAAAAGGGTGCCAACGAGAACTACAAGTTAAATGGCCACTGTCATTAGGACAAACTTTTGACATGTCCAAGCGACATGTCAAAAGTTTTGATTGGCGGGGGTCTGAGTGTTCAGGAGAACTAGCCAGGAGACGTTCGCGCTCAGTGCGTTTTTCTCCTGGCTTCGTGTCACATGATGGAGACAAACTTGCCATTTTTGAGTCTATGAGAGTGTCTCAATCGCGTGACAAAGACAGAGGGGGGCAGGAAGAGGAGCGCACACCATAACTGGATAACACTGCCATATCATGACTGGATAAAACCACCATGCCGTGACTGGATGATGCCCCCATACTGTGACTAGGTGACACCACCATATTGTTAATGGACAATAACAGCATAACCTGACAGGATAACACCCTCATACTTTGACTGGATAACATCACCATTCTGTGTCTGGATAATATCAGGCTATAATAGTAGATTTGTCATGGCATCCACAGAGATATGGAAAGCCAGTGAGTAGTGTAATATGTTCAACTGCCTGGGTGCCAGTGCCAGCACTAACTGTGGAATGTATGTGTGTATGTATGTATGTGTGTATGTATGTATGTATATATATACACATATATATATATACATATATATATATATATATATATATATATATACATATATATATATATACAAAAGCCAGTGCAGCACTCCTTTCAAGTGAAAAAAAAGTGGATTCATTCCATCAGAAAATGTGACAAAAGCACATGGATAACCAACATTGGAGCTTGCCTTTTTAACCCCTTAAGGACTCAGGGTTTTTCCATTTTAGCACTTTTGTTTTTTCCTCCTTACCTTTTAAAAATGTTCCCAATTTTACCCAAAAATTCACGGCGAAACTGGAAAAAAAAATCATTGTGCGACAAAATCGAAAAGAAAAAGCGCCATTTTGTAACTTTTGGGGGCTTCCGTTTCTACGCAGTGCATATTTCGGTAAAAATGACACCTTATCATTAATCTGTAGGTCCATACGGTTAAAATGATACCCTACTTATATAGGTTTGATTTTGTCGTACTTCTGGAAAAAAAATCATAACTACATGCAGGAAAATGTATTCGTTTAAAAATGTCCTCTTCTGACCCCTATAACTTTTTACTTTTCCACGTACAGGGCGGTATGAGGACTCATTTTTTGCACCATGATCTGAAGTTTTTATCGGTATGATTTTTGTTTTGATCGGTCTTTTTGATCACTTTTTATTCATTTTTTAATGGTATAAAAAGTGACCAAAATACGCTTTTTTGGAATTTGGAATTTTTTTACGTGTACGCCATTGACCGTACGGTTTAATTAATGATATATTTTTATAGTTCGGAGATTTACGCACGCGGCGATACCACATATGTTTATTTTTATTTACACTGTTTTATTTTTTTTTATGGGAAAAGGGGGGTGACTCAAACTTTTATTAGGGAAGGGGTTAAATGACCTTTATTAACACTTTTTTTTAAACTTTTTTTTTGCAGTGTTATAGGTCCCATAGGGACCTATAACACTGCACACACTGATCTCTCATCCTGATCACAGGCGTGTATTAACACGCCTGTGATCAGTGTTATCAGCGCTTGACTCCTGCCTGGATCTCAGGCACGGAAAAGTCATTCGTCGATTGGACACCGAGGAGGCAGGTAAGGGCCCTCCCGATTTCACCGCGGCGGTCCCGAACAGCCCGAATGACTAGCCGGGATAGTTTCACTTTCACTTTAGAAGCAGCAGTCAGCTTTGACCGCTGCTTCTAAAGGGTTAATACCGCACATTGCCGCGATCGGGCACATTGCCGGGACCGACGCGATGTGATGCGGGTTGCAGCGCGACCCCGCTTCATATCGCGGGAGCCGGCGCAGGACGTAACTATATGTCCTATGTCGTTAAGGGGTCAAAGGGGTACTCCGGTGGAAAACTTTTTTTTTTTTTAAATCAACTGATGTCAGAAAGTTAAACAGATCTGTAAATTACTTCTATTAAAAAAATCTTAATCCTACCAGTACTTATGAGCTGCTGTATGCTCCACAGGAAATTATTTTCTTTCATGACCACAGTGCTCTCTGCTGACACCTCTGTCCATGTCAGGAACTGTCCAGAGCAGGAGAAAATCCCCATAGCAAACATATGCTGCTCTGGACAATTCCTGACATGGACAGAGGTGTCAGCAGAGAGCACTGTGGTTGTGACAGAAAAGAAATCCTAAAGAAAAGAATTTCCTCTGTAGTATAAGCCGATAAGTATCGGAAGGATTAAGAATTTTTCATAGAAGTAATTTGTTTAACTGTTTACCTTTCTGGCACCAATTGATTTAAAAAAAAAATAAAAGAAAAAAAAGTTTTCCACCATAGTACCCCCTTAACCCCTTAACGACGCAGAACGTATATTTACGTCCTGCGCCGGCTCCCGCGATATGAAGCGGGATCGCGCCGCGATCCTGCATCATATCGCTTCGGTCCCGGCGCTCATCAACGGCCGGGACCCGCGGCTAATACCACACATCGCCGATCGCGGCGATGTGCGATATTAACCCTTTTGAAGCGGTGGTCAAAGCTGACCGCCGCTTCTAAAGTGAAACTGAAAGTATCCCGGCTGCTCAGTCGGGCTGTTCGGGACCGCCGCGGTGAAATCGCGGCGTCCCAAACAGCTGACCGGACACCGGGAGGGCCCTTACCTGCCTCCTCGGTGTCCGATCGACGAATGACTGCTCCGTGCCTGAGATCCAGGCAGGAGCAGTCAAGCGCCGATAACACTGATCACAGGCGTGTTAATACACGCCTGTGATCTGTGTAGAAGATCAGTGTGTGCAGTGTTATAGGTCCCTATGGGACCTATAACACTGCAAAAAAAAGTTAAAAAAAAAAGTGTTAATAAAGGTCATTTAACCCCTTCCCTAATAAAAGTTTGAATCACCCCCCTTTTCCCATAAAAATAAATAAAACAGTGTAAAAAAAAAAAAAAATAAACATATGTGGTATCGCCGCGTGCGTAAATGTCCAAACTATAAAAATATGTCATTAATTAAACCGCACGGTCAATGGCGTACGCGCAAAAAAATTCCAAAGTCCAAAAAAGCGTATTTTGGTCACTTTTTATACCATTAAAAAAATGAATAAAAAGTGATTAAAAAGTCTGATCAAAACAAAAATCATACCGATAAAAACCTCAGATCACGGCGCAAAAAATGAGTCCTCATACCGCCCTGTACGTGGAAAAATAAAAAAGTTATAGGGGTCAGAAGATGACATTTTTAAACGTATAAATTTTCCTGCATGTAGTTATGATTTTTTCCAGAAGTGCGACAAAATCAAACCTATATAAGTATGGTATCATTTTAACCGTATGGACCTACAGAATAATGATTAGGTGTAGTTTTTACCGAAATATGCACTGCGTAGAAACGGAAGCCCCCAAAAGTTACAAAATGGAGTTTTTTTTTTCGATTTTGTCGCACAATGACTTTTTTTCCGCTTCGCTGTGCATTTTTGGGTAAAATGACTAATGTCACTGCAAAGTAGAATTGGCGATGCAAAAAATAAGCCATAAGATGGATTTTTAGGTGGAAAATTGAAAGGGTTATGATTTTTTAAAGGTAAGGAGGAAAAAACGAAAGTGCAAAAACGGAAAAACCCTGAGTCCTTAAGGGGTTAATAGTTCTGTGACATCAATATATGTTATGCATTTTTAAAGGGTAAAAGCTGTTTGTTTTTTAGGTTTTAAAAAAAAATTTAAGTAGTAAAACAAAACCAAAAGTATATCAATTTAGTATTGCAGTAATTGCACTGACCAGCAGAATAAAGTTATGATGTAATTTGCTACTGTATAGCAAATTCTGAAAAAATGATTTACCTCGTAAATATTTCCTTTTTAGTTTTGACATGTGTAACAACAAATAAAAAATAAGCCTTTATCATGTTGACGGAAAAACAAAAGGAAAAATAAGTAAGTTGAAAATCTTAATTGCACCAATAAGAAGGGGTTAAACATAGTTAAACAAGGGGTTAAACAAACTACATCTGTTTGAGCGGACAATACACTCTTCGCTGCCCACTAGTTTCTGCTTGTCCCTCAAACGCCCATAATTCTGCTTCCAACAAATCAGTTTCACTAATATTTCCCACCCCTTGAAAGAAGCCACTGTAGTGTGATCATGGTATTTACGTTATAGTTGATTGCTATATAGCTATATATATATATATATATATATATATATATATATATATGTATGCATTAGTTTTGGTCATACAAAACATATTAGCCTATCAATATTCACTGAAACTAAGATGCTGAATCACCATCTGGATTGATAAGGAACTGAAATGACACCGATACGGTCAGAAATCATAATGTTGCAATAGCTCTTTATACCCATAGAAGAATATACTTTTAGAAAGTTACAGATTTCACAATAGCAAAACGCATTTCTGAAGAATGCTGCTTACAGACCTTGAAACGTAAATCACGTGGTTAGCTATGCAAGTTTCTATTAATGTATATGTACATTCACATAAGTATTGGGACACCTATATATTAAAGGGGTACTCCGGCGCTTAGACATCTTATCCCCTATCCAAAAGATAGGGGATAAGAGGCCTGACCGCAGGGGTTCCGCTGCTGGGGACCCCCTTGATCTTGCACGCCACACCCCGTTTAAAATCAGTCCCCGATGTGTGTTCGCTCCGGGTCTGATTACTGTCGATCACGGGGACGGAGCGTTGTGACATCAAGGCTCCGCCCCGTGTGACGTCACGCTCCGCATCCTTAAATACAAGCCTATGGGAGGGGACGTGACAGCTCCGGGGACTGATTTTAAACGGGGTGCAGCGTGCAAGATCACAGAGGTCCCCAGCGGCGGGAACCCCGCAATCAGGCATCTTATCCCCTATCCTTTGGATAGGGGATAAGATGTCTAAGCGCCAGAGTACCCCTTTAAACCTACAAAAGCTTTTACTACATCCCATTCTACATCCATTCTAAATTCATGCATTAATATAAAGTTGATCCCCTTTTTGCAGTTATAACAGTTTCCACTCTTTTGGGAGGACTATCTACAAGATTGTGGACATCCAGAATACATGTGAAGACACTGATGTTAGCTCTTGCCCGGCCCTCTGCACAGCAGCAGGCACATACGGACACTTGAGACAGATCAAATGTGGATACCAACTTTCTCTGTCCATTGTACCAGGATGATGGCATTGTTTTGAATCAGGAGTTTGCCCTCTATATCCCAGATATCCACTATACAAGCATTTTGAGTATACATGTATCACTTCACTGACACCCTGCATGTGTCAACTGTCCAGGGGTACTCCCGTGGAATACTTTTTTTTTCAATCAACTGGTTCCAGAAAGTTAAACAGATTTGTAAATCACTTCTATTAAAAAAATCTTAATCCTTCCAGTACTTTTTAGGGGCTGTATACTAAAGAGAAATCCAAAAAAGAAATGCATTTCCTCTGATGTACTGACCACAGTGCTCTCTGCTGACCTCTGCCTAAAATGGACAGCAGAGGTCAGCAGAGAGTACTGTGGTCATGACATGAGAGGAAATGCATTTCTTTTTTTGGATTTCTCTTTAGTATACAGCCCCTAAAAAGTACTGGAAGGATTAAGATTTTTTTATAGAAATTATATACAAATCTGTTTAACTTTCTGGCACCAGTTGATTTAAAAAAAAAAAAAGGTTTCCACAGGAGTACCCCTTTAAGTGATGGTGGTGATATATACTGTATCTACAATATCCCACAGCTCGATTCCCTGATCTGATCACTGTTTTTACACCATCCCATGTTCACAATTGTTGATCCATGGATTGTACAGTACTACATCCCCTGATGACTTAGCATATACTTAGCAATGGAAATGTATTGGAAGTGCAGTAGGAATTATATAGGCTTTGTCTGATGTATAAACCGTGGGACATTCCCGTAATCCCTGACTACCCTCTAATGGATATCTTCTGATTAACCGTATGTGACAATCCTAGTAATTGTATATCCCATAGAGAAGTCTTAATCAGGTGACACTATACCATTCTGTACTTATGTCATAGAGACATTGCTCTCTAGGTAATTCTAAATATACATATACACACTGAGCTATTTTTTCTTTTGTAATATTTTTAATAGATGTATTTCCGATATGTAGTTTTCCCCAAAGATTCTATGAGGTTGAGGTCAAGGCTCAGTGCAGACTAGTTCATCCACACCACACTTACCCCACCATGCCTTTATGTACATTGCTTTGTGCACTGGGGAACAGTCATACGGGAACAGAAAAGGGCCTTCTCTATACAACTGTCCTTAATGTCTTGGGGTGGTATAAAGATTTCTCTTTACTGGAACTAGAGTCTAGGCCAACCCCTGAAACATAACTCTATAGCATTATGTCAACTTCACCAAATTTTACAGTTGGCACAATGCAGTCACGCCGGTGACAATTGTTTTCAAATCAACTGTTGCCTGAAAGTTAAACAGATTTGTAAATTACTTCTATTCAAAAATCTTAATCCTTCTAGTACTTATTAGCTGCTGTATAAAACAGAGAAATTTGTGAATTAATTTTATTAAAGGTCTTATCCCTCACTTCTAGAGGAAAGAAGATTTCTACAAAAGAACAGATGGGGGTTCTTTACTGTAAGAGCAGTGAGACTATAGAACTCTCAGCCAGAGGATGTGATCATTGTGAACTCAATAAAAGAGTTCAAAAGAGGCCTCCACTTTTTTTTCTGGAGAGTAATAATATTACAGGTTATTGATACTAGATTTATTGGGATAGAACATTTATCCAGGGATTTATCCTCATTGTCATATTTGGAACTGGGAAGAAAATTTTCCCCCTAGTATGGGACAATTGACATCAGCCTTATAAAGGTATTTTTTTTCCTTCTTCTGGATCAACACAGTAGGGACAAAATAGGGTTATAGGTTGAACTTGATGGACTCTGGTCATTTTTTCAACCTTAATAACTATGTAACTATACAGAGGGGAAAAAAAGTATTTAGTCAGCCACAAATTGTGCAAGTTCTCCCATTTAAAAAGATGAGAGAGGCCTGTCATTTTCATCATAAGTATATCTCAACTATGAGAGACATAATAAGAAAAAATCCATAAAATCACATTGTCTGATTTTTTACGAATTTATTTGAAAATTATGGTGGAAAATAAGCATTTGGTCAATAACAGTTCATCTCAATACTTTGTTATATACCCTTTGTTGGCAATGACAGAGGTCAAATGTTTTCTGTAAGTCTTCACAAGGTTTTCACACACTGTTGCTGGTATTTTGGCCCATTCTTCCATGCAGATCTCCTCTAGAGCAGTGATGTTTTGGGGCTGTCACTGGGCAATATGGACTTTGAACTCCCTCCAAAGGTTTTATATAGGGTTGAGATCTGGAGATTGCCTAGGCCACTCCAGGACCTTGAAATGCTTCTTACGAAGCCACTCCGTTGTCCGGGTGGTGTGTTTGGGATCATTGTCATGCTGAAAGACCCAGCCACGTTTCATCTTCAATGCCCTTGCTGATGGAAGGATGTTTTCACTCAAAATCTCACGATACATGACCCCATTCATTGTTTCCTTTACAAGGATCAGTCCTCCTGGTCCCTTTGCAGAAAAACAGCCCCAAAGCATGATGTTTCCACCCCCATGCTTCACAGTAGGTCTGGAGTTCTTTGGATGCAACTCAGCATTCTTTCTCCTCCAAACACGATGAGTTGAGTTTTTACCAAAAAGTTCTACTTTGGTTTCATCTGACCATATGACATGCTCCCAATCCTCTTCTGGATCATCCAAATCCTCTCTAGCAAACTTCAGATGGGCCCAGACATGTACTGGCTTAAGCAGGGGGGCACGTCTGGCACTGCATGATTTGAGTCCCTGGCGGCGTAGTGTGTTACTGATGGTAGCATTTGTTACTTTGGTCCCAGCTCTCTGCAGGTCATTCACTAGGTCCTCCTGTGTGCTTCTGGGATTTTTGCTCACCGTTCTTGTGATCATTTTGACACCATGGTGTGAGATCTTGCGTGGAACCCCAGATCGAGGGAGATTATCAGTGGTCTTGTATGTCTTCCCGTTTCTAATAATTGCCCCCACAGTTGATTTCTTCACTCCAAGCTGCTTGCCTATTGCAGATTCAGTCTTCCCAGCCTGGTGCAGGTCTACAATTTTGTCTCTGGTGTCCTTCCACAGCTCTTTGGTCTTGGCCATAGTGGAGTTTGGAGTGTGACTGAGATTGTGGACAGGTGTCTTTTATACTGATAACAAGTTCAAACAGGAGCCATTAATACAGGTAACAAGTGGAGGACAGAGGAGAGACTTAAAGAAGTTACAGGTCTGTGAGAGCCAGAAATCTTGCTTGTTTGTAGGTGATGAAATACTTATTTATCATAATTTGCAAATAAATGCTTTAAAAATCAGACAATGTGATTTTATGGATTTTTTTTTCTCATTATGTCTCTCATAGTTGAGGTATACCTATGATGGAAATTACAGGCCTCTCTCATCTTTTTAAGTGGGAGAACTTGCACAATTGGTGTCTGACTAAATCCCCCCCCCCCCCCACTGTATAGTATTTCTAAAGCAGGCTATACACCATGAGATAAAAATGACTTTTGTGGGGCTCTTATCTGAGCCACGACAGATAGCTACTCTTCATGAGTAGCTCCTATTCTAACAGGACCCAAGCTTTACATCTCTACTGCAGTGGTGATCAGCTGATCTCCTGGGGAAGCCACATTTTATAAAAATTTGTCTCAGTTTAGACAGCCACTAATGCCAGCTAAACTTGCCTAATGTGTACGGGAGTCTATTGCCTTCAAGGGAGATAAGCAACCACCATAGGTGTCTGGCAGTGGCTTACCACACCACAAACAGTAGCAAAAGGTACAGCCTGGAAGCCGAAATCAGTGAATGCAAAAAGTGAATGATATGAACTTTCTTATGACTTGAATCAGTTCTGTGCCTTGTATAACAACTGCAGCACCACCTGCTGGCAGAAGGCAATAAATTCATCTTGAAATATACTCAAAGGCTGCTTGCAGCCCTCCATGTAAACTTTTACCACTATAGACATATAGTTGTAAATATATTTACCAGCACATACCTTCCTGGTGTCCTGCTATTTTAATATATAGGTGGGTATCTTTCACAAACTTTTTGTGCATTGTAAACATACTTCAAAAACAAAAAATGCAAACAACACTTTTTTCATTTAGTATATGGAAGATTAACACCAGGTTGATTTAAAAAAAATTTTTTCCAGCAGAGTACCCCTTTAACCCCTTAAGGACTCAGGGTTTTTCCGTTTTTGCACTTTCGTTTTTTCCTCCTTACCTTTTAAAAATCATAACCCTTTCAATTTTCCATCTAAAAATCCATATTATGGCTTATTTTTTGCGTCGCCAATTCTACTTTGCAGTGACATTAGTCATTTTACCCAAAAATGCACGGCGAAACGGAAAAAAAAATCATTGTGCGACAAAATCGAAAAAAAAACTCCATTTTGTAACTTGTGGGGGCTTTCGTTTCTATGCAGTGCATATTTCGGTAAAAATTACACCTTATCATTATTCTGTAGGTCCATATGGTTAAAATGATACCCTACTTATATAGGTTTGATTTTGTCGCACTTCTGGAAAAAATCATAACTACATGCAGGAAAATTTATACGTTTAAAAATGTCATCTTCTGACCCCTATAACTTTTTTATTTTTCCACGTACAGGGCGGTATGAGGACTCATTTTTTGCGCTGTGATCTGAAGTTTTTATCGGTAGGATTTTTGTTTTGATCGGACTTTTTGATCACTTTTTATTCATTTTTTAATGGTATAAAAAGTGACCAAAATACGCTTTTTTGGACTTTGGAATTTTTTTGCGCGTACGCCATTGACCGTACGGCTTAATTAATGATATATTTTTATAGTTCGGACATTTACGCACGCGGCGACCACATATGTTTATTTTTTTTTTTTTTTACACTGTTTTATTTTTTTTATGGGAAAAGGGGGGTGATTCAAACTTTTATTAGGGAAGGGGTTAACTGACCTTTATTAACACTTTTTTTTTACATTTTTTTTTGCAGTGTTATAGGTCCCATAGGGACCTATAACACTGCACACACTGATCTCCTATGCTGATCACTGGCGTGCATTAACACGCCTGTGATCAGCATTATCGGCGCTTGACTGCTCCTGCCTGGATCTCAGGCACGGAGCAGTCATTCGTCGATCGGACACCGGGGAGGCAGGTAAGTGCCCTCCAGGTGTCCGATCAGCTGTTCGGGACGCCGCGATTTCACCGCGGCGGTCCCGAACAGCCCGACTGAGCAGCCGGGTCACTTTCACTTTCACTTTAGAAGCGGCGGTCAGCTTTGACCGCCGCTTCTAAAGGGTTAATACCGCACATCGCTGCGATCGGCGATGTGTGGTATTAGCCGCGGGTCCCGGCCGTTGATTAGCGCCGGGACCGACGCGATATGATGCGGGATCGCGGCGCGATCCCGCTTCATATCGCGGGAGCCGGCGCAGGACGTAAATATACGTCCTGCGTCGTTAAGGGGTTAAAGTTCTCACAGTGGCCAGTATTGCATGAGAAATGTTCCTTGATAGGAAAGGACTAATTTTATATTTAGCACTGGTAATGGCCTATGGCCTAATGTATTTTTATCATATTATACTCCACTACAGCGGTAGGGGAGGAACTGAACAATTTTGTGAAATGTTTGTATTTTTCGCCGTATAAGACGCACTTTTTCTTCCCCAAAACTGGAAAAGTTGGTGCGTCTTATACGGCAAATACACATTAAGACCTGTCCTATCGCGGCGGTCCCTGCGGCCATCAATGGCCGGGACCCGCAGCTAATGCAGGACATCACCGATCGCGGTGATGCCCTGTATTAACCCTTCAGACACGGCGATCAAAGCTGTGCGCCACATCTGAAGCGAAAGTGACACTAACCCGGCTGCTCAGTCGGGCTGTTCGAGACCACCGCGGTGAAATCGCGGCATCCCGAACAGCTTACAGGACACCGGGAGGGACATTACCTGCCTCCTCGGTTTCTGCTTCGTGCCAGGATCCCCTGCATGGCCGGCGCTCTACTTCGTCGTCATCACGTCGTCGCGTCATCCAATAGGAGCGGCGTGTGTAGCGACGTGATGGCAGCGATGGAGAGCAAGGATACCGGGCAGCAGAGACGTTCCGGAGCGACAGGGACACCCCGGGGACGTGGCGACGGAGGGCGACATTCAGGGCAGCGGTGACGTGTCCGGAGCGGCGGGGACACGTGAGTATTACCTCCTATACCAGTGGTCTTCAACCTGTGGACCTCCAGATGTTGCAAAACTACAACTCCTAGCATGCCCGGACAGCCAACGGCTGTCCGAGCATGCTGGGAGTTGTAGTTTTGCAACATCTGGAGGTCCGCAGGTTGAAGGTTCAGAATCTTTTTTTTCTAGATTTTGATCTTGTAAAATTGGGTGCGTCTTAAATGCCGGAGCGAAAAATACGGTAACCTAATCCAGGGCTCTGTACAGTTAGCAGTGAGAGGCCAGGTAGAATTACATAAAGGCAACTGATAATGAATAACAATACATCACAAAGGGCAACATTATAAAACTGTTCACCTGGCATGTGTTCTACCCTTTCCAAGGAGAGAATTATGGGTGAAAAACAAGCAAAATTGGCAACATTATTTGCCAGTTTTATGGACAGTGACTATAGGCAAGAGGCTTTGAAAACTGGGGGTGATGTTGAAGCCTCCCCACAGCACCAATGACTTCAACCAGTGAAAATCTGTACCCAACGTTGTTCACACAAGGCATTTAAATAGTGGTACTGTCACTAATTACCCTCTAATTTAACTTCTATTTTCCAAAATCGCTGGAAAATTTGAATGCAATTTTGGGAAAATAGGGGTAAAATTGCAGCAAGACTTGGTTGAGGCTGGAATTCCACTTGTTTTTTTTTTTTGTTTTTTTTGGGGGGGGGGGGGGGGGGGGTGGAAACGCCAAGAAAAACACCAATTGAGCAGCATGGCGTTTTTTCGGCCAAAAAAACGCTGCGACCAGATGTTAGCTGTAAATCAATGAGAAATCGCACAATTCTTTTTCTACTTGATGTTTTTTAGTTTGGCATTTTTTTAATTCCTTTGGCGTTTTTTCACTCTTTTTGGGCGTTTTTCAGCTCCTTTGTGGTTTTGCAAAATCACAGCATGTTGAGACACTTTTTCCCTGAAATCGTGGCAGTTTTCTCCCATAGAAGTCTATGGGAATAGAAAAAGGCCAAGAAAAACGCCATGTGGGAGCTGTGATTGGCTGCAACCATCCGGCCAATCCCCACTCTGGGCGGAAAATATGAATGAGTGATGTGAATTTCTATTCACATCACTGGCCGGAGTACAGAGCAGAGATGTGATCGCTGTATAGAGCCGCTCCACGTCTCTGCTATATTATGGACAATCGCATCGGGTGTCAGGATTGTATCCACCTTTTCCAGCCCTCCGGAGCACCTGAAAGCTGAACTAATTCATGCAGGCTAATGTCAGCAACTGCCGAGCCGAGAAGTTTGTGACAAATCAAATCACTGTAAGTTCGCTAATCTCTAGTAGTAGTACTACCTAAAAAAATTTTTTTTTAAATAGAGATAAAAAGTGAAACACACATACACACTTTATAAACAATTAATTAAAAGTTTGTTATAAAAAATTAAAATTTCCGTAAATACATTTTTTACCATCCCTACTGCATCCCTTTTTTTTTTCCTTACTGCACAGAGCCCTGCTTGTCCTCAGTGTACAGGGCCCCGCTTGTCCTCAGTGCACAGAACCCTGCTTGTCCTCAGTGTACAGAGCCCTGCTTGTCCTCAGTGTACAGAGCCCTGCTTGTCCTCAGTGCACAGAACCCTGCTTGTCCTCACTGCACAGAACTCCGCTTGTCCTCGGTGCACAGAGCCCCGCTTGTCCTCAGTGTACAGAACCCTGCTTGTCCTCAGTGCACAGAACCCTGCTTGTCCTCACTGCACAGAGCCCCGCTTGTCCTCACTGCACAGAGCCCCCCTTGTCCTCAGTGCACAGAACCCCGCTTATCCTCAGTGTACAGAGCCCTGCTTGTCCTCAGTGCACAGAGCCCTGCTTGTCCTCAGTGCACAGAGCCCTGCTTGTCCTCAGTGCACAGAGCCCTGCTTGTCCTCAGTGCACAGAGCCCTGGTTGTCCTCAGTGCACAGAACCCTACTTGTCCTCAGTGGACAGAGCCCTGCTTGTCCTTAGTGCACAGAACCCTCCTTGTCTGCCCACAATTCCTGTATTTGGTCTCCTCACACAAAGGCAATAGCTGCATGAACAAGACAGCATTATTGCACCCAAAATATACACATTTTAACTAATGTATATTATATAAAACGTTTTTGCAAATGACAGTGCACATACCTGTCATATGCCATAAAAAAATGTTTCTCAGTATCTTATCCTGGTCATGTACATATAATTTGTATGTGTCTAGCACCAAGATTTCCCTCACAAATACCTTCTTTCTGTTGCTTACTTGGTTTGTCATTCTGTGTTTTAGGAAGGGAGTGACCTTACTCAGCATGATTCATCTTCGTCCCTGAGCCTGATGTGCTGTGCTGGATGTCTTCATCCATTCATTGCAGGCTGTTCTGAAACCCCCTCTTCTCTAATAGAACAGAAGAGATCACAAAGGAGTGCCAGTCCCACCCTCACTTACTGGATTTTGTCCCAGCTGAAGTACAGGCTGGGACAAAGATGACGCAGCCAGACAGGATTATGTTCTAGATGGTAAGGGGACCCCTAATGGTTTTAATGGAAGTATATTAGAAAGGTTAATATTTTGCCACAATGTACAACATATAAAATGTTTTTGAATCTGATAGCACCTATTTAAGTCCCAATGATAAAAAGAAGAGCACAGTGCTGGGACTTCTAGTGGATGCTCAACTTTCAAGTGACCTAAGTTAAAAGGGGTACTTCGGCACTAAACATCTTATCCCCTATCATAAGGATAGGGGATAAGATGTTAGATTGCGGAGATCCCGCCTCTGGGGGCCGCCATGCCCTCTCCCATAGACATGCATTGAGGTGGCAGGACGTGATGTCACGATGGGGTGGAGCCATGACATCACGATACTCCGTCCCCTGCACCGCCTGTCATCAGCCACAGAGTGATCCTCGCTCTGTGCAGCTGAAAAACGGGGGTGCTGCAGGAGAGATCGCGGGGGTACCCAGCGGCGGGATCCCCGTAATCTAACATTTTATCCCCTATCCTTTTGATAGGGGATAAGATGTTTAGTGCCAGAGTACCTCTTGAAGGTCCACAGAACCTTCAAAACAGAAGAGGATGTGGATGCAATAAATCAGTAATAAACCTGCAATGTTGTAGATTATGCTGCATGTGTGGATTTTAAAAATGCTGGGACAGATTCACTATTGCAAAACTGTTCTGCCAAAGCTGTGCCAAAGTTATTAGTTATAGACACTTTTGTGCCACACTAAACAGGGCAGTCGCTTAGCAAAAAGTGGGTGTGGCTTTAAAGCAAAGTTGGCATGACTTGGGTATGTGGCAAAACAATTTTGGGGTTAAGTAAGTCAGCTAATAGTTGGTCTAAACTTTAGACTAGAAAGTCTAGCCAGATTTATCAAATAGCCTGAGCCACAGTGACACATCTGGCACATTCTTAGACTGTCTAGTCTAAGTTTGCACTAACTGTTACTATGAGTGAGTCTGACTTTTTTTCTGTTCTATTTCACAGCATAATCCCCATTAGCAAATTCAGACAATTTGGTGTGGAATTAGCACTAAAGATTTTCTTCCAAATCCAGGTGGAAAATCTCAGCATATCTGGACCATGTGTACTTACCCATAAAGTGCTGACATATTCCACAGAGCTGTATAGAAATGTTTACCTTTCTCTTCAGCCCTTATGCCAGGGTAAGGCACACTGTATCAACAACTAAGCCACCATGCTAAAAAGTCTGACAGCCATGTAGTGATTTCTTAATAAAGTCACATAGTATCTGATCAGCTCTTTCTGTATACAAACCTCCAAACTGTCCTGGATCCGGCGGGACATTCCCATTTTTAAAGTGATGTCCTGCTGTCCCAGAACAGCCCCCATAAGAGGCATTTACAGTGAAATGAGGGACATGTACAGATACAAGAGGCTGAACCCATCCTCTGCGCTCTGCCAACCTAATGTGGGGGACTTCTGCTGCCCACCTAATGGGGGGGGGATTCTGCTGCCTACCTTATATGCGGGACATCTGCTGCCTACCTAATGTGGGGAACATCTGATGCTACCCACTCTTCTAATTTTGCAATTACGGTTTGGGGCATTATAATTATTGGAAAAGTGCGGAGCCTAAAATGTTTTTTTCATGCCATGTTCTCCAGAAAGGAGTCGTAGTCGGAAGAAATCATCACGGCGGCCTGAGCTGGAGAAGAAAAAGGGAAGTGAATGACTCCAATCAGAGAAGACATCACCTGTATGTACGGTAATCACTTATATGCTCTGTAGTGGTAATAGTGGAGGTTGTTGTCAGTCACCTGATATAACTGTATGTAATCACTTATATGGTCTGTAGTGGTAATGATGGGGGTTGTTGTAAGGGTCAGTATAAGAGGTCCTCCTTAACTTAGGTGACAGACTGACATTATTGCTGTTGAAGAGGTTTTTCCCATTGTGCAGCTGCAGGTGTGGGTAGGGGCATAGCTTGTCCCTCTGCTCTTAGCAAAGTTGGGAGGTATGTCTATATTTCACAATGTGTGCACCATTACCAAATGATAATTAGTCCCAGGTTTCTGCATGTCTTCTGCAAGCAACTTAGGCCCACTTGTCTATGGGCAATGGATGGTGCAGGGTGTTCTTTTGTCATGGCTTGTCAGCAGATCTACACAGGAAGTTGGTGAAATTGATCAAAGAAATCCCAAATATGCCTGCTGACCACCTCATGCCTGGATGGGGGGGCTGTGTGCACTGCTGGTGCCCAGGTCTGGAGGGGAATACCCTGAAGTATGCTGGGATGCTTCCCCCCAGGGGATACCTGAGGATATATGAGGTAAGGTGGAGTGGTTGGTGGCGAAGAGTTGCTGTGTGATGATCTCAGGCAAAGAGTTGCTGCCAGTACAACACTTCCCTGATAGATCCAGTCCCCAGAACCTGAACGGTTGTTGGGATAGAGGAGCCACAGCTGAGGCCAGCCCTCAGGGAGCAGTGGTTTGTGTCGGTGTTAGGGTGGGTTCACACTACGTTTGTAGTGTACGGGTGGGAGGGGTGAAACCGTCCGCTCCCGTATCCGGCTCGAACCCATTTATTTCAATGAACCAACCAGAGTCAAACGCTGACCGTATACCACGGTTTTTGGTCCGGTCAGAAAACCGTATACGGGGCGAAAATGAGACAACCGGAGTCAGCGTTTGACTCCAGCTGGCTCATTGAAATGAATGGGGTTCGGGCTGGATCTGGCTGGGATATGGGCTTCACCCCATTTACTACAGGTCAAAAATGAGCCGACCAGAGTCCCCGTTTGACTCCAGTCAGCTCATTAAAGTGAATGGAGTTCAGCGCTGGTCCGGCTGGGGTACAGGAGAGCCCGGTTTGCCCCTCCCCCAGCCGGATCCGGCACCTGTAGTGTAAAAATGAGATGTGAATGCAGCCTTAGATGAGAAACCGTTTTGGCCAGGGATTCCCTGAGCTGCAGCGTGACACATTGGACCACAGAAGCGAATCGCACTGGGGACCGAAGCAGGATACCAGAAGCATCACTGGAGAATTGCAGGTGACTAGAGTTTTTATATATGTATATAAAACATTATGTTAAAGTTTTAATAAATCTGTCCCAACATCTTTAAAATGTTTCTTTTCTTACCTGCCAAAAACAAAGTCTGATGTGGGAACAAATAACGGAGGAACTAGGACAACTAGTATAAATAAGAAGGAAGAGTAAATCAACAACTCCGATGGGGAAATAAGATAAATATAAATTACAGATCACGGTGCAAAAAAATGAGCCCTCATTCCGCCGCTTATACGGAAAAATGAAAAAGTTATAGGTCGTCAAAATAGAGGGATTTTAAAATGTACTAATTTGGTTAAAAAGTTTAAGATTTTTTTAAAGTGGTATAATAGAAATGTATGTAAAGATGGGATCATTTTAATCGTATTGATAGAATAAAGAAAACATGTAATTTTTACCATAAATTGTAGTGTGAAAAAAAAAATAATCCAAAATTTGCTAAATTGCGGCTTTCTTTGCAATTTCCTCACACAAATAGTATTTTTGTTTTGTTGCCCCATACATTTTATAGGGGTACTCCGGCGCTAAGACATCTTATCCCCCATCCAAAGAATAGGGGATAAGATGCCTGATCGTGGGGTTTCACGCCCCCTCCCATAGGCTTGCATTGAGGGGCGGAGCATGACGTCACACGGGGCGAGGCCGTGAAGTCACAACGCTTCAGCCCCCAGCGTCGGGACCACCACGATCAGGCATTTTATCCCCTATCCTTTGGATAGGGGATAAGATGTCTTAGCGCCGGAGTACCCCTTTAACGTAAAATTAATGATGTAATTACATAGGACAACTGGTCCCGCAAAAAACAAGCCCTCATACTCATCTGTGGATCAAAATATAAAAGTTACGATATAATTTTTAGAAGGCGAGGAGGAAAAAGACCTTAAGGCCCAAATAGGCGGAGTCCTTAAGGGGTTACTAGCTGGACAATAGATGCACTTTATCACATAACACACATTTGATTAAATAGTGACTTTATTTATATCAGAGCAAAACCAACACACAAAGCAAGTCACTGTCTTTTTATCAAAAACTGTTCAAGGTAAAATTCAGTGTGAAGCAGCTCCGATAAAGCAGCACCGAAGATAAAATCAGCATAGTATTATGTACAGTATTGTGTACATGTAAACTGAACACTATGGTGCACAACAAAGCAACACCATAACCTGTTCAAACTGTCAAGAAATCTAAAATACTTCTGGCGGAGGATGAATCCATCTCCACCACATACACAATGAGTATGTAATACAGGCAGATTAGGAACAAACTGTGTTCATTGCTATTTAAGGCTATGCCATAGAGACATTCACAATACAGTATAGGGATCGTGCACCATCTGAAGGCATACAATTCAAGCATTTGTCAAGTATAGACGCAAATTGCGTCAAGATTATGGATGGGTACAAGTGTCCAGAAGTGGTACAGTTTGGTGCAGTTGTAGCTACATTCAGGTTGACTTGTTTAGTAACAACACGATGAAGGGAACAATTTAAACTATGGTGGCACTAAAATATATCTACATATTCTCATCCAGTTTTTCTGTGCTGAAAGGGAAAGGTGACTGTATGGTGATAAGATTATACAGTTCTGTTATTCTTTGCTAGAAGTCTGGGGGAGATCCTATTATGAAAAAGACAGCAAATAAAGACTGGCGAAATTTAGTGTTCACCAAAGGTGCCCTTGAAAGGTATTGTCCCATCATAAAATGATGTTTGTATATTAAATATTTTAGATTTTTCTGTTTTGTTTGTTCTAATTTTCAATTTTACTATCTGTATTATACGACAATCCTGAAATCTCCCAGAATTCCCTCTGGTCATTAGGTCTAATATTAAGCAAAGACTTCTTGTTCTGTAGAGATCACTTCTCAGCAGTCACCTAAAAGCATTTCAGTATATAGATGAGATGGGATCAGGCTATTTATAATAGGTGACCATCAGAGCTCAGCCTCCACCCTCCCTACACAACAATCTCTGCATGGTCATGTTGTACAAGTCAATAAGGTCCCTTGCAGTCTATTGAGGGGCTTGCTATGAAGAGCTTTCCTAATGCTTTGGAAAACGCTTAGCCATGATAGCTGTCCCAATAACCCATAATAAAAAAAATATTCAATAATAATAATAATAATAACTATCAGAAAAGAAAATGTAGGTGATACATTCACTTTAAAAGAGGAGTACTCCGCTGAAAAACATCTTATCCCCTATTAAAAAGGATAGGGGATAAGAAGTCTGATCGTGGGGGTCCCGGGCCGGCAGCAGTGGCATCCGGAGCATGTAAGCTTGGAGCTTCCTTGTTCGTGACACCACGCCCCCTTTATTCATGTCTATAGGAGGGGGCGTGACGGATAGTATCTAGCCGTTACACTTCCTCCTATAGACATGAATAGTAGTCGCCAGTCATCTGGCACAGGGCAGAGTTCTCTCCGTGCATGGATGACAGGGGTGCCGCGCTGGAGATCGCAGGAGTCCTCAGTGGTAGGGCCCACACAATCAGACATTTTGTCCCCTATCCTTTGGATAGGGGGATAAGATGTTTTTCGGCGAAGTGCCCCTTTAAGAGATATTATGAAAGATAGGATAATAAAACCTCAGTGGCTGTGTCTAGAACCCGCACCTCAGTTTTTTACAAGTGTGAGAAAACCAGAGGCAGGTGATTTAAGTTTCTTCAATGCAGTAATCTACATAGGTGAAAGCCAGGGGTAATGCTGCTAATGGTACTGCAAAATGAGAAACTAGTTCATCAACCTACTTTGTACTATACCTTTGCTAATTTCCAAAACTAAGCACTCCCCCTCATTTGGCGTCAGAGACTTACATAAAGGATTCAGCAAAGTACCTGAAATCTAAGTGGTGCTGATTGGGTATAAGGGTTCAGAGGAGCACTAGAGTCCCATTATTTAAGAAACAGATGGAGGTCTAAATAATAAAATATAAAAAAAAGAAATAGGACAAGAAAACTTGGCTTTTGGTTTGTCATTGTGAAGTTTGAAAGAGGTTTTACAATCTTAGTTAATAGGACTTGATCTAAAGGCCCTTTTACTCGGGACAATTTTCAGCCAAAACAGACCGATATTACTCTGTGTAATAGGGCCAGCGATCAGTTAAAGATCAGATCTTTGCAACTTAACAAAAATCATTGGCCGTCGGCTTCACATCTCTTTGTAATAGGGGCCTAAGTGAAAGAGTCAATAGGTTTACATTCCACTGCTCTTCTGACATCAAAGGATAGTCATGAACCCACTTAATGCTTAAAGGGGTACTCAGGTGGAAACCTTTTTTTTTTTTAAATCAACTGGTGCCAGAAAGTTAAACAGATTTGTAAATGACTTCTATTAAAAAAATCCTTTACCCTTCCAGTACTTATTAGCAGCTGTATACTACAGAGGAAATTCTTTTCTTTTTTAATTTCTTTTTTGTCTTGTCCACAGTGCTCTCTGCTAACACCTGATGCCTGTATCGGGAACTGTCCAGAGCAGGAGAAAATCCCCATAACAAACCTATGCTTCTCTGGACAGTTCCTGACACCGACAGAGGTGTCAGCAGAGAGCACTGTGGACAAGACAAAAATGAAATTCAAAAATAAAATACATTTCCTCTGTAGCATACAGCTGCTAAAGTACTGGAAGGATTACGATTTTTAAATAGAAGTAATTTACAAATCTGTTTAACTTTCTGGCATCAGTTCATTTAAAAAAAAAAAAAAATAAAACCATTTCCACCACAGTACCCCTTTAAGACGTCTGTGATGCTAGTGTGAAGAACAGGCTGAAAAAACCCAAATCTGCACGATAAGGAGAACTGAGGTTCTTTAGCCCTATTTTTTTACAATAGTGATATATACAGTGAAACAATAAATTCTAAACTTTTCCAATAAATACAGCTTATAATAAAAAGGATTGTGGCGGCATAAAGCTGATACCGGAAACCAGCATATCAACTGATCTACGGTGTCAGGGTAATACAAACCTCCCAACTTCAGGCACACTCATTTCTCCAATCCCTTGCCATCTATGCCCATCCTATTTTTTGTGAAGTGCATGGAGAATCGGGAAGGGGAAAACTGTTTGCAAATAGCCTAACCTGACCTTTATGTAAGCCATGACACCGCTTTTTAACACTTTGCAATGAGGTTGAATGTTCTATAGCTTATATCAGGATTTTGTAACTCGGAGGCTCCTTTTTCATACATAAGTGAACAGACAAAATTGTGAGCAGCAAGTCTCAGGCACCTCCAAAAAAATATCCTCATCATAACTTAAGTATATGGAACTGGGTCAGTAAACATTCCACCTCTGCATTATATTTAGGCCATAATCCAAGACCTAGTTTGGGTACTTAAGTTACCATACATATCATTATCCAGATTGTACAGATTGAGGAGATAATAACATACTGGGATTGTGTAGGCATTCTTCAGCCATTATTCACAACGTACGCTGGGCTTACACACGTATCAATTAGAGAGACGCTATTTTACCAAGTTGGGAATTTTGTGGTACTTTCTGCAGAAAATCCACACACAATGCCCAGGGATTTCTACACCAAACTGAGGATTTTCCAGAGGGAATTTGAATATTTTTTTTTTTTAGTTGTAGATCTGAAGGTAACCTGCAACAATTTTACATTACGCTTTATTGCAGATTCCTCCTTCCTCTCTCCACTGAAGTCAATAGAGTGTGGATGTGTTATGGATTCCCCCTACAACAGAAAATGACACACTAGGTTTTTTTTGTTTTTAAATGAAAAAAAAAAATCAACACAATGGGTCTTTTTTCACAGAAAATGTCTGCAGAGATAAAATCTCATCCACTTGTCTAATACTGTAGTCTGCAGTAGGGCAGGGCGGTATGACCAAATATGTGTATCACAGTATTTTTTAAACTTTTGGCGGTTTCACGGTATATAATGGTATTTCCTAGCCCCCCCCCCCCCCCCAATATTAATTATCAGCCAACATCCCCATCGGGGTAAATACTCACATATCACCCGCAAGCGCTGCCCTCCTCGTCCTGTTTGCTGCGGCCGCCGGTACTCTATACTGTGCAGTATCCCTATGCCCGGGCTGCAAAAGGTAAGCAAAATAAACTTTAACGCACCTATGTCGGCCTTAGGCTGGGGACGGGAACGTCGGAGAGCCGTCAGCCTGTCACCGGCCGCAGCGATGTTCCGCCTTGGACGGTGATAGGCGGAGCCCACTGTCATGTAAGAAGCCAGCTTCTTACATGACAGTGGGCTCAGCCTATCAACGGCCGAGGCGGAACATCGCTGCGGCCAGTAATAGGCTGATGGCTCTCCGATGTTCACGTCCCCAGCGCAAGGCCGACGTCGGAACATGCGTTAGTTTATTTTGTTTACCTTTTGCAGCCCGGGAATAGGGATCCCGTACATTATAGAGAGTGTCAGCGCCGGCGGCCGCAACAAACAAAGAGGGATCAGGAGGCAGCGCTTGCGGGTGACATGTGAGTAGTACCCTGATTGGGACACCGCTGGGCTGATAATTTGGGGGGATGGGGTGGGGGGATAACGCTATGCACCGTGGAACCGCCATAAGTTACAAAAATACCGCGATACATATATTTGCCCATACTGCCCAGCCCTAGTGGGAGCATTAGTCTGAAAGGAAATCATGTCAATACTATTACCAATGCTGCACTTTTCTTTTGCACACCCTATACCCTATAGATTGTCACAGTTTCATATTATTAATAAAAGTAACATGACTGTCCCTGGAGATCGCATTGGTGAAACTTGAAAGAAAAGAAAAAAAGTTCAGGCATGAGTGCATATAAAACACATATCATGGGAGCACAGTTCTTCCCTGTCCCAGCATCGGCACTTAATTCCAGCTAAATAGTGTAACTTGATGCAGCATGTGTATTGGGCTTAGATGAAGTAACAAGGTAGAAAGGCTCATCTAGAGCAAATATGACAGAACAGAACTCATTTCCTGAATGGATGGGAGTCCAGCAAGTTAAGAAGGTGTCCGGTAAGACATAGTGTATTCTAATGCTTAAACACTTGCATGCAGCTGCCTTAGGCAAGTGAATTCTGTGTATCACATAATGGGTGCTACGGTTAGAATAGAAGATTATAATTTAAACATGCAACATTGAAAAATAATAAATAACACCTGCTTGGAAATAGTCACTTGTAGGTACAAAGCTCAAGGACTGGGCCCCGAAATACTGATCTGGGTCCCAGGCATTTCAGTGGACTCCTGCAGAATACGGAATGCAAAGGGAGGATATGATGCTCACAACTGCACAACAAAGTAACCGGTGAAGTTGAATGTTTTACTGCTTTCCGACCCAAGAACAAAGCAGAGAAAAGGACAAACTTGCTTTCTGTAACCTGGGTTCAGACACGTGAGGTAGCTTCCACCAATTGTACAGAGCAGAGGTGTTGTTACACCTCCCCAAAGTTAGTATGGCCTGTTTCCTTGGCATGATCTCTTGCCGCTGACTGTCCAGTTAAACCTTTTTGGCAAACCATACAGCGCAAGGCAAATCTGTTAACATCTGTAAACTGCCTCTTTCTTCTGGCATCATCGGCAAGCTCTAAAGCCTGCACCAATGCCTCATCATCAGAGGTGGGAAAAATAGTCATAGGTGGCATGTCCGAATCTGGAAACTGTCGCTGCAAGGGGTCATAGTGAATCCCATCATAAATCAGCAGAACTCTTCTACTGTAGCCAGCATCTTCACCGAACCGGTCAATCCTCACTGTCTGGGTATCCACAACGCAGATTTCACACTGATAAAATTTGGAAAGTATTGATACTTCTATGGCACCTCCCCAGGTGTCCTCTCTGCGGATCCAGGCACAATACTCTTCATTGCTTTTACCCAGAACCGCTTCGCTGTAACTTGTGGGATCACTGGCCACTATCTCAGCTATTAAACTGCGCATTTCTGGTGCACAGGCCGGGTCATATACACCGCCTTCTACCACGTAATACACACTGGTGAAGAGACACGAATTGTCGGCTGGTACTACTCTTCTGACAATCTGTGGACTTTTTGATATGGTTCGATCATTGATACTATGTATTGAGGCAGATGTAGGTTTGCTTTTATCTTCCTCCACAATAAGAGTGTCACCTGTTAAAAAAAAAAGAAAAAGAAAGAAGACATGAAGCCTAGCCTGTATATGATAAACTGTACAAAAAGGGTGTCACCTCTTGTATCACTAGCTTAGCTTATCATGCCTTACACTGAAGCCGGGAGCTCGTTACATCATAGCTCCGCCCCCTCAATGACATCACGCCCGATACCTCAATGCAAGTCTATGGGAGGGGGGTGTGTCGGCTGTCACGCCACCTCCCATAGACTTGCATTGAAGGAGCGGGGCTCGACGTCATTGAGGGGGCGGAGCTATGATGTCACGAGCTTCCAGCTTCAGTGTTCGGAACAGTTTATTCCAAACGCTGAGCAGCGGATTATCCCTTTAAGATATGAAACCTGAACTGTGATTTGGTATAAGGCAAATTGATAGTGTAGTATCATAAGCCCAGCAGCTGGAACCTGCCGTGTATGACGTGAGCACCACTCCAATGCTCGCGGTCATACACAGGACGTAAATGTACGTCCTGGTGCGGGAAGTACCGCCCAACCAGGACGTACATTTACGTCCGTGGTCGTTAAGGGGGTTAAACATGTCCATAACAGATCTGCTCTAAGAAGGTCTAAATGATAGTTAAAGAACACTTATTCAGTATAGCCCATGTAATGAGATTTTACCATAAAAAACAGGTGACAGTGCATTATATAGGGTAAAATCTTCTTTCTCACCATTTGCTCAAGTCCTGCTGCTGGTCCTTGCTGATGAAGAAAGTGACTTTTAAGCCGGGTTCACACAACGGAATCTCCAGACAGAATTTCCGCCGGAGATACTAGGGGTGTCCCTATAGACAATATATATATTATACACAATGCATTTCTGAGTAGATTCGCTCAGAAATGCATTGCCGTCTATGGGGCCAGCAATGCAGTCAGCACAGTCCTAGTGCCAACCGCGGGATCTCCAGCAGAAATTCCATCCGGAGATTCCACAGTGTGAACCTGGCCATAAACTTGTTCTGCATCGTATTCTAATGATCCTGAAGGAGGCCTAAGAGTATTTTGCTTTCTGTAGCTGTAAACACTTCTATTTGGCGTAAATGACAGCCCGAGCCCTGCCGATGTCACTGCTCTGAGCCGATACCAAGCAGCGATACTGGCAGGAGCAGCGGTAACTACTACAGTAAGCCACGCGCCCCTGGGACTACTTCCGCATCATAAGAATACGGCACAGGAGAAGTTACGGAAACCTGAGCACCTGGTAAGAAAGAACATTTTAACCAATACAGCAACTTGCCACCAGTTATATATAGTAAAATCTGATGACAGGTTCCCTTTAATGTGGAAAAAAAAAAACATTGGAATTTGTTTTGGTTTTCATGCCAGTTTTCTAGCCTAAAAAAAGTTGCTAAATTTTGTGCAGGGAAGGGGTGCATACTATTCTCGCCCACTCCCCTGTCCCTGCCTATTTACGTACCTGCCCTAAATGACAGGTCCGTAACCACGGCGAGTCCCTCCCTAGACAAGTGAGGGGTGTAAAATGTCAAAATAATAAAAAACAATAATACAGACTCAGGTCAGGGAACAGTAGGGAACAGACAGACTAACAAAACAAAACACACACAATGAGTCAATGTCCACGATCTGCCTCAAAAGCCAGGAGATGTCAAGGTACAAAATCGCTAATACCAGAGAGAAGAGTCAGAGAGCAGGGCCAAAGGGTCAAGATGCCAGATATCACAGATACAGTATAAAGCTAGCTAGGAGACAAACAGAACTCTTCAGCAAGCAAAGGCTGGGAGTAGACTGTCAGCTTAAATAGGTCCAGACCCAGTGTTCAATCAAGGTCAGCTGACCAGTCTCAGCAGACAGGCGTAAGGGTGCATTCACACCACGTTTTTGCAATACAGTTCCCGTATACGTTTTCAATGTGAAGACCGTACAGAACCGTATTGAAAACCGTATGCATTGACGCTCCATTGAAAAACGTATGCCAAAAGATGCATCCGGTTGCATCTGTTTTGCGTCTTGTACGGTTTTGTCCAGTTTTTTTCCCCCGTACCCGTAGCTTACCAGAGTTTTTTGTCCGGCTGAAAAACCATCCGGTTTTTTACTTTGCACTTTTTTTTTTCTTGGAATTTCAATCAAACAAGTGAAACTTTATTTATTTATTTAGTGAAAAGTTTAAATCAAATACGTTTTTTTCTTACGGTTAAAATTTGTACACACGTTTTGATACAGTTTAGTCAGGTTTTGAGGAATCGGTTCTTCATCAAAAACCTGATACGGGACTGTATTAAACGTGGTGTGAATGCACCCTAACCAAGGCATCAAGACCAAACAAAAGCTCTCAGCGCAAGTTAACCCTTCGGTTTCTTACAGCAGGCCTGATTTTGCTATAAAAAAAAAAAAGATTTGCAACTTTACTGTGTTTTAATCATTTTTGTAACTCAATGGCCAAAAGGAAGTATGGCTTTGGTATAAAAACAGGTGTGATTTAGGTAAAGTGAATTTTCAGCCACATTACAGTCAGAAAATGTTCCCGCAAAGCCCCTCAATAGGTGGCGTACGAATCACACATCACAAAAGGGCATTGAAAAAAAA
The DNA here is from genome assembly GCF_029499605.1 of Hyla sarda. Taxonomy (NCBI): domain Eukaryota; kingdom Metazoa; phylum Chordata; class Amphibia; order Anura; family Hylidae; genus Hyla; species Hyla sarda. The sequence continues at coordinate 333,015,633 of NC_079190.1, read as the reverse complement.
TGTGCAAGATCATCATACATTGCGAGCCCCTGCAGTCTTTCGGAGAGGTTTCGCTGTATGGTGACCAGGCAGTTGTCAGGACTCTTTGTCCCGGTTTTAAAGCTTCAGCACAATAAACCTGCCATAGAACTAATTCCTGGTGGTTTTCCCAACTGGTGTACCTCCAGCTGTTGCAAAACTACAACTCGCAGCATGCCCAGACAGCCCATTGGCTGTCCGGACATGCTAGGAGTTGTAGTTTTGCAACAGCAGGAGGCTCAATGGTTGGGAAACACTGCCCTAAAAAGTCAGTGTATAGGGCTTCCGCCCTGTATGGAACAAAAATACTGAAAACAGCTGACAGCGTTATCCCTAAAAGTCACCGGAATGTTCAGAGACGGCAGAACTTTTTCTCCAGGTCAACCCTACTGTGGTGTTGGATCCACACTGAAAATCTGCCACATCTAAACATTGCCTTAAAGGGGTACTCCGGCGCTTAGACATCTTATCCCCTATCCAAAGGATAGGGGATAAGATGCCTGATCGCGGGGGTCCAGCCGCTGGGGACCCCCGTGATCTTGCACGCAGCAACCCCAGTTAAAATCAGTCCCCGGAGCATGTTTGCTCCGGCTCTGATTACCGGCGACCACAGGGCCGGCGGCGTGACGTCATGCTCAGCCCTCCGCCCCCGTGTGACGTCATGCTCAGCCCCTCAATGCAAGCCTAAGGGAGGGGGCATGAAAGCTGTTACACCCCCTCCCATAGGCCCTGTGGTCACCGGTAATCAGACCCTTTAAAGGGATTCTGATCCCCCTAGATAGTTTGATAGACGCTGATTACATATTTAATTGTTTTTCATTTTTCTACTGGTTTGCTTTTCCCTGCTCCAAACCCACAAATGCAGGAGTAAGTGATCCTATCTATTATATTACTAAGGTTAGGTTCACATTGCCGTTTGCATCCGACCCGTTTAGGATGTGATCGGCTTTTAGTTATTATTTTTTCTTAAAGGAAAATTGTCAGCTTTCTCCCCGCAAAGCTGACTAATAGCCCCGAGCAACTGGATCAGATCACTTTTTAAAATGAATTGGATTGGTTGCTATAGGCAACTGATCAACTTTTTCTCTGCATGTGTTTTAAAAACTCTCCCCTATTGGTGCCAGGGTGCCATAGAGCTACAGGGTATATACTCTTCTGCCACGTCATTCACTCTCTATGGGAGAGCTACAGTAAGTAAAGCACTTATGTATAGAAGTCTGATGGAAATGAAAGTAGTGGCCAAGCATGTGTGCCCCGAGGTGGGTGAGGGTCCGACTGCTGGGTCCTGTCTTGTTGACTGGTGGTACATTGACCTCTATGAGAAAGTACAACAATGGACCAGTGGAGCATATAGCCGTGGACATAAGCGCAGATTCCAGACCATATCAATGAGTCCCATGGAGACCCCCAGAAAGAGTGGCTGCCTAAGGCTCCTTTCACACTATATTATTGTTCCGTTTAGGAACTTCCGTCACTATATCGGGGAAAATCGGCCGTTACAAAACCCCTGACGGCCGCGACTAAATCGCATTGCAGCCTATGGGGTTTTGTAACTGCCCGTTTGCACCCGTATATGCCCGTAATTCATTACGGACGTGATACAGTGACGGGACATCGTGGCGGAAAAATTACTGCATGCAGTAATTTTTCCGCCACGATGTCTCGTCACTATATAACGTCTGTAAGGAATTACGGGCATATACGGGTGCAAACTGGCAGTTACAAATGGCCGATTTTCCCCGATATAGTGACGGAACTTCTGACGGAAATTCCTAAACGGAACAATAATATAGTGTGAAAGGAGCCTAAGACCCCCTTTACACTGCCGTTGCACCCAGTCAAGAATGGCCATTAAAGTCTCTTTGTGTTCCTATAACGGCCATTCCCGTGACGGGGCACAACGTGTCCCGACGGCTCCCATTTACTATTATGGGGTCCATCGGGAGCTGTTTTTTGACGGGAATAGCGGGAGAAAAAGACGTCGCTAGCAGTATTTTTTTCTCCAGTTATTCTTCACGGGTTCCCCCGACGGACTTCACACTGCAGTGTGAAAGAAGCCTTAAAGGGGTACTCCGCCCCTAGACATCTTATCCCCTTTCCAAAGGATAGGGGATAAGATGTCAGATCGCCGCGGTCCCGCTGCTGGGGACCCTGGGGATCCCCGCTGCGGCACCGCGCTATCATTACAGCACAGAGCTAGTTCGCTCTGTGCGTAATGACGGGCGATACGGGGGACGGAGCAGCGTTACGTCATGGCTCCGCCCCTCGTGACATCATGGCCCGTCCCCTTAATGCAAGTCTATGGGAGGGGGCGTGACGACCGCCACACCCCCTCCCATAGACTTGTATTGAAAGGGGCGGGCCGTGACGTCACGAGGTGCGGAGCTGTGACATAACGCTGCTCCGTCCCCCGTATCGCTCGTCATTACGTGCAGAGCGAACTCACTCTGTGCAGTAATGATAGCAGCGGGACCCCGACAATCTGACATCTTATCCCATATCCTTTGGATAGGGGATAAGATGTCTAGGGGCGGAGTACCCCTTTAAGGAGACAGCGCGGAAGAAGGGTGCAATTGCCCATAGCAACCAGATTACTTCTTCCATATTTCAGAGGTCTTTTTTAAAATGAAAGAAGAAATCTGATTGGTTGCTCCCCCAGTGCCCTCTATAGCACCCACATACCAGTTTTTTCCAAACCGTGTGTCTCCAGCTGTTGCAAAACTACAACCCCCAGCATGCCCGGACAGCCTTTGGCTGTCCGGGCATGCTGGGGGTTGTAGTTTTGCAACAGCTGGAGACACATTGTTTGGAAAACACTGCCATAGACAAATTATAAGGAGCCTGTGAACCTCACCCATAGCATAACAGTCCAGAGAGGTGGTATGTATGATGCTTTGGTCGCCCTCACCTGATTTGATTGGCATGTCTCGGAGGGTGGCATCCCCATCACTGAGGTCCAGACTGGCCGGGGGGTACCCCACCATGACTCGCTGAGTGGGCCCCGAGATCCCGGTCACCCCGGCTATCTGCTCCTTCAGCTCCCGAACACTGGAGAGGTCGCTCAGCCCCTGCAGAAGGTGAGTGCCCTCCCGGGTCTTACAGCGGAGCCGCAGCATCATTGGAGCAGGCACTACACTGGATCAAAACAACAATGAAAGGGACACCGGCCGGGCCCGCTGACTCATGGAGTCTCGCGAGATTTCACGCTAGCGCCTGGTGACGGGGATCCAGCGGCCCCTAGTGATGAGGCTTGTAACTGCGCGCTCTCCCAGGTAGCTGCAGCCTGTTAGGTGGAGCGCCCTCTCCTGGACTGTGCCGTCTCTACACTAGGATACGGTCAGGACGTAGCTGCACCCTGTTAGGTGGAGCGCCCTCTCCTGGACTGTGCCGTCTCTACACTAGGATACGGTCAGGACGTAGCTGCACCCTGTTAGGTGGAGCGCCCTCTCCTGGACTGTGCCGTCTCTACACTAGGATACGGTCAGGACGTAGCTGCACCCTGTTAGGTGGAGCGCCCTCTCCTGGACTGTGCCGTCTCTACACTAGGATACGGTCAGGACTGTATGTAGGGAGAGCGCCATCATCCTATGGTCCAGTCATGTCACCTTATGGCGCTTGGAGCCTGGACATTGGGGGAGATTTATTAAAAAGTTGCTGAGTTGCCCATAGTAACCAATCAGATTGTTTCTTTCATTTTGCAGAGACCTTGTTAAAAATTTAAAAGCGATCTGATTGGTTGCTATGGGCAACTCAGCAACTTTTCCTCTGGACAGGTTTTGATAAATCTCCCCTAAAAAGTATACAGTGGGCGTGTATGGGGCAGACGTGAATAAAAGCCCATGTGACAGGGTCACGGCTTGGCTCCATTTTATTTATAGTCGTCTTTTGGGATTTTTTACCTTAGTTTTTCAGTATTCTTTAACCCCTTAAGGACACAGTTCATTTTCATTTTTGCGTTTTCACGTTTTCCTCCTTGCTTTCTAAGCCCATGTTCACGCTGCGTAAAATGTGCGGAATGCCTGCCCAGAAAACACGGACAGATATTCCGCCACTAGGACCATCGTTTCATAGACAGCAATGCATTTCCCATTGAATTTGACAAAAAGAATAGACAAGTCATTTTTTTTACAGACGCCAAAATCGAGATTTCAGCGGCAGAAACATCTTCCGCAGAAATTCCACTGTGTGCACAATGCAGAAGAAGCCCCTTGAAATCAAGCAGCGGAATGTCCGCCATGTGAACATAGCCTAAGAGGCATAGCTATTTTATTTTTCCGTCCATAGACACATATCAGGGCTTGTTTTTTGTGCAACCATTACTTTGTAATGACATCACTCATTTTACCATAAAATATATGGCGCAACCAAAAAATTATTATTTGTAGGGACTGGAGGAGCGGTGGTCGGAGCACCAAAGCTGGCATGCCGCTGGTACCTTACCATGCTGGCTAGCCCGCGTCCTCCTGCTCGATGCTCCGCTCCTCTGTTCCTATTCAGTGAAGTCCCTGCGTGCGCTACCTTCCGGTGGCCTCTGCGTTTTTAAAGTTAACACGGGGCTGCAGAGAGTTAACGGGGGCATCCTTGTCCCCCGAAAAGATCTTTTGTGACACAGGGATGTCCTGAATGTGATGGGGGAAATTAATCGGGGGGAGGGAGGGGGTGTCAATTGTCCCATTGCACCCAGGATCGTAGACATATTTTAATAGTTTGGACAATAATATAATAATATGTTTATTATTTATTTATTTTGCTAAATGGGAAAAGAAGGGTGATTTTATTTTTAAGTTCCAAAAAAGGACTAAAGGACTATGATATGCTATCATTAGATTGCATTTATTGTATTGCATAGCATTATACAGTGAGATTGGCGCTCCACTGATGGCTCCTGCGCTTACTTAATTTAACACTTCAAGGTACACATTTACATTAAGTGCAAAATGGCAAGGGCGTACATTTATGCCCGATGTCGTCTAGGGGTTAAACCATAAAATTGTGCTGATTGACTAACCTCTTCCTTTCCACCCCGACTGAAAGGTTACAGCACCCCTCCTCAAAGGCTATGTTTATATGCTGGAAACATCTGGCACGGAAATTCCACTGTGTACACAGCGCAGCAGAATCCCATGGAATTCAATTTCCGTGCAGACATTCCAAGCGGAATTCAACATGGAAATTCCGACGTGTGAACATAGTCTAAGGCCGTGTTCACACTCAGCATTTAGGGACTTCATTTTGAAACACAGAAAATTTGTTTTACACCTCAAAAAAAAACAGGCATCCTGCACTCACCGCATAGGCTCTGGTTATTCGGCTTCCATCTCGGGCTGTTCCTCTGGACCGGCTGACAAGGTGGCGCGAGGCGCTCAGAGGCGACTGATGGTGGTTTCACGCATAAAGATGCGCTTCTTCCGGCCTCGTTAACGTCATCGCGCTGTGCAATGAAATAGTGCAGCTGAGTGATCACGTGATCCCAGGTGTGATTACACCGGAAAAGAAAAGAAAACATATACAGTATATACTTAGCAGCAAGCAACTCAAAATGTACAAAAGTTGAGTGAAAATCTTATATTCCATCACTGTCAAGGAATTGCATTGCAATGAATTAAAGAAAAGGAGATAGATCTAACCTGTCGTTTGAGCCAAGCGGGCCCTGCGTGTGTCTAAGCGCAAAATCCAACGGGCCTCTGATTGCATTAACACTCGACTGCGGTCGATCCCACTAGAACTTCTCACTATTTCGAGACCCACAAATTTTAATGAGGTACAATCACTGTTATGAACTGTCTGCATATGATGCACAAATCTGGGCGAACCCCGCCCCCCCCCCCCCCCCCCGCCCCCCTTCCACACAGAGTACATGTGTTCTCTAATTCTAATCCTGAGTTGCCTTTCTGTCTTACCGATATAGAATAATTTACAATTACAAATCAAAAAATACACGGTACTACGGCAGGTAATTAATTATTTTATAACATAATTATAACCCCCCAGAGAGCCGGTTGGAGAATTGGAGTTGAAAGGACAGTGAGGGCAAAACCCACATTTTTTGTTACCTTTGGGGGCAGATAAAGAGAGACAATTTACATCTGAATTGTGACATTTAGGAACTTTAAGTTTCTTGATGTAGTCCGCAATCGGGACATTTCTCCTAAAGGTAATAATGGGTCTATTTTTTACAGTCTCTGCAATATCAGGATCCGAAGATAGTAGATGCCAGTTGCTAGTAATAGCAGCTCTGATGGTAGTGTTTAAAGGACTATTCTTAAACGCAAAAGTAAATCAGCAGTCGTCCCTAGCAACAGGTTTGCTTCTAAACAATAGGCTCTCTCTAGCTTTGGTTTTATAATAAGTCCAAAAATTCTAGACTTTTGTTCCCAAATACATTAGTTAAGGCCATATTCATAGTATTTACTTGATTTAGGTACGTCCCAAAGTCCTTAAAACTTACTTGTGAGTCCTCCCAGACAATTAATATATTGTCCATATACCTCCAAAATGCCCGGATCTGTCTAGCGAATGGATTCGACATACTGAACACTGTATTCCTGCTCCAAAACGGCCAGGTACAAATTTGCTTACAAACAGGAGGTGGGACTTCCAATGGCCGTACCTTTGCATTGTCGGTACCACTGATTGTTAGAATGGAAGGTATTGTTATTCACAATAAACTGCAGTGCTTCACATATAAATTGGACAAAGGTAGGGGACTTGTCGGTTTGAGAGAGAACCGGGAGGATGGCCTGTACACCCGCATCATGTGGGATATGGGTGTACAGAGCCTCCACATCAATGGAGGCAAGCGAATATGTTTCCTGCCATTGGAAATCAAGAATGAATCTGAGCACGCCACCTGTGACCTTGGGATTAAAAGTCGATGGGGCTCCTCCTGTAAAGCGTATTGCAGCTGTCTCTTCAATATCATGTTGGGGTACTTCACCAGTGGCAAATTCTGCTAACATCCTGGTGAATCCTATACCCTCAGTGCTAAAACCCTTCACAGGAATGCATCCCAATAGACCAATTTTACAAGGTGTATCACTCTTTCACAGTGGGAAGGTTGATTGTGTGACTATGTGAGAAGAATTTTGCTAAATTCATTTTTTTTTCTAGCTGCCTTAAACAAATCAATTTCAAAAGAAACAATATCAAAATTTTCAATGATTGCAAAATTGAGACCCTTAGATAGAGCTTGTACCGTATTTTGAGGGAGAATGATGTCCGTCAAATTCTCCACCAAACATACCTCCATTACTCCCTCCACGACACCCCTTTCCGTTTCTGGGACCACCTGCCTCGAGGGGTGTCTCTTACTCCCACCCCTCCCCATTTTTCTTCTAAAGGGGGTCCTTGGGTGTGAATATTGCCCTGTGTTGATTCTCTATTCCCTTCATCTGATGCACTATTGTCAAACTCTGTAGTCCAAAAATCCTGACTCCTCCGACCTCGGTTAAATTTCCTCATATAATTTCTTTTGGTTATTTTATGTGTATTCATAAAAAGAAAATACATTATCTGTGTCATAATCGCGTTTATCGTGACCAAATTTGCCTCGCTTAATTTCCTTAATCTCTATCTGCAATAAAGCTATCTTTTTTTCTAAGTTCTTAAAGAACAAGGAGGACTGCGTTTCAGATATCCTCGTACGCAACTCAATTTTAGATTTACACTGATAGAGATAGAGAGAGCCTATTGTTTAGACGCAAACCTGTTGCTAGGGATGACTGCAACAGCAGGAGATTTACTTTTGCGTTTAAGAATAGTCCTTTAAACAATACCATCAGAGCTGCTATTACTAGCAACTGGCATCTACTATCTTCGGATCCTAATATTGCAGAGACTCTAAAGAATAGACCCATTATTACCTTTAGGAGAAATGTCCCGATTGCGGACTACATCAAGAAACTTAAAGTTCCTAAATGTCACAATTCAGATGTAAATTGTCTCTCTTCATCTGCCCCCAAAGGTAACAAAAAATTAGGTTTTTGCCCTCAATGTCCTTTCAACTCCAATTCTCCAATCGGCTCTCTGGGGGGTTATGATTATGTTATAAAATAATTTATTGCCTGCCGTTGCAACTCAGGATTAGAATTAGAGAACACATGTACTCTGTGTGGAAAGGGGGGGGTTCGCCCAGATTTGTGCATCATATGCAGACAGTTCATAACAGTGATTGTACCTCATTAAAATTTGTGGGTCTCGAAATAGTGAGAAGTTCTAGCGGGATCGACCGCAGTCGAGTGTTAATGCAATCAGAGGCCCGTCAGATTTTGCGCTTAGACACGCAGGGCCCGCTTGGCTCAAACGACAGGTTAGATCTATCTCCTTTTCTTTAATTCATTGCAATGCAATTCCTTGACAGTGATGGAATATAAGATTTTCACTCAACTTTTGTACATTAGCTGCTTGTTGCTAAGTATATACTGTATATGTTTTGTTTTCTTTTCCGGTGTAATCACACCTGGGATCACGTGATCACTCAGCTGCACTATTTCATTGCACAGCGCGATGACGTTAACGAGGCAGGAAGAAGCGCATTTTTATACGTGAAACCACCATCAGTCGCCTCTGAGCGCCTCGCGCCACCTTGTCAGGCGGTCCAGAGGAACAGCCCGAGATGGGAGCCAAATAACCAGAGCCTATGTGGTGAGTGCAGGACACCTGTCTTTTTCCTCCATATGCCTATTATTGATTTCTGCTATCGCATTGTCCTAGCACCTCCGCGCCTGGATTGACCTGGTTACCTGTTGTGCCGCTGCATGATCCATCTCGAGGAGCTGTGTATTGGTGCCACTTGTTTTTTTTTTTTTTGTTAGTATCATGCAACTGTATTTTAATACTATGGCCATAGTTGTGACAGACATATAATTAGTGTTCCTGTCATTTGTATACATTTTTGATAAGTCGTCTCATGTCCTGAGACCCGCTGGAATTGGAAGTTACAGCCAGGAGAAGTGCATGCAGTGTTCTTCACTCCCTGGTGGCTGCCCGATTTAACTGGCACCCTAGGGTTGAGTCGGATCAGGTAGATGGCTGGGAAGTGAATTGTACTGCAATTTTAGCTAACTCGGAGGAACTCAGGAGTGAGACCTGATGTGATCTAAATGTTTGACTATGACAGTGACACTTTAAAAGGGGCCTCTGTTTTTATTTTAGCATAAAATTGCCCAAAAATTGCCCTAAATCACCCCAGGTAGCATCACCTAACGTTGGAAGGGGGCGGCAGGGGCAGTTTAAAATTAGGGCAGTTTTAGGTACTGCCCCCAGTATAATCCGCTTTGGCGCTAAATTGCTGACAGGTAATCGTGGACACTTGTTGCGTATCTCAAGGCTAGCAAGTGCTGAATTTAACTGAATACACACAGTTGAAAGCTGTCCACAGGCAGCGATGGACCTGTGGCCTACCCAGAGAGCAAACTGTGACCTTGCCCCGGCGCCGTGCAGGCTACCATGATGTAACTGATCAACATCTCCACTGCAAAGAAAGAAGGAGGCAGCCAGGGTGCACTGCGCAGGAGAGAAGGTGAATGTTTTTTTTTTCTTATTCCAGCACAAAATGGGGGGCCTGCCTGCCTACAATGTGATGTTCCTGCCTACTAAGGCTGGGAGTAATACCTACGTAAGGGTATACCTGGCTACTGGGGAGAGGACTACCTACCTTAGGATATACCTGGCTACTTACCTTAGGGGGTGGCGGGGGGCTACCTACCTAAGGACATACCTTACTACTGGGGGTGACTACCTAATGGAGGACATACCTGTCAACTGGGGGGGGGGGGGGTTAGGGGGCATACCTGTCTATGAAGGAACATATCTGCAAAATGAGGTAACTCAAACTACTATGGGGGACTATCTAACTAATGTGGAGGACATACCTGCATAATGGAGGAACTAAGTGCCTACTGTGAACATACCTACCTAATTGGAGAACTATCTAATCACGGAAGGGGGAATATACCTATTAACTTACCCATTTTTACTTTGTGGGACACCAAGTGAAGCATTAATACAGTTCAGTAGCCAATAGACAGAGATTGTGTAGAGTAGGGGAGGGTGCTGGCAATATGCAGAGCCTGCTTTTTGAAATCTGGAAATCTTACCTGCTTATTTTGTACAGCATGGTGTTTATTGCAATGTTTATATGTTGTCCTTTTGTTATACCTGTGAAAACTTATTATAAAAAAATAAGTTATAAAAAAAAAAAAAAAAAATATGCAGAGCCTAAGATGTTTGTCCTGCAGATGCTGAAGAGATGAGTTTTGGCTGGAGTTTTGACCTTAATGGGAGATCGCTGCACAGTTTACACATCAGAACTTCCATCAAAGAATTTGTATTCGCCCAAAAGAATAAACATGTTCCTACTTTTGGGAGAATCCAGCCAGAAAAGCTCATTAGTCAATGGGACTTTGTTTTCTGATTCCATGCGTTATTTTCTCAGTGTGCATAAGTCCTTAAAGGGGTACTCCGCCTCTAGACATCTTATCCCCTATCCGAGGATAGGGGATAAGATGTCTAATCGCGGGGGTCCTGCTGCTGGGGACCCCTGCGATCTCTCCTGCAGCCCCCCGAGTCATCAGGTCTATGGAGCTAAGTTTGCTCCATGGCTGATGACTCACGATACAGGGGCCAGCGGTTCGTGGCGTCATGGCTCCGCCCCCTCCTGACATTACGTCCCTCCCCTTAATACAAGTCTATAGGAGGGGCGTGGCCACCGCTACACCCCCTCCCATTGATTTGCATTAAGGGGGCGGGGCGTGACGGCACAAGGGGGTGGAGCCATGACACCACGAACCGCTGGCCCCTGTATCGTGAGTCATCAGCCACGGAGCAAACTTAGCTCTCTAGAGCTGATGACCTGGGGTGGAGGGGGCTGCAGGAGAGATCGCGGGGGTCCTTGGATATGGGATAAGATGTCTACACCAGTATCTCCTGTCTAGCATTCCTTCAGGGGCAAACCCAGGAACGTCACAGCTTTATATTATGTTAGTTTACTATATAAAGACAAGGAATAAGCATTATCCATAAGGAACAAGGCAGCACATGGCATTTTTATCTAAAAAAAACTCTAGATCAGTGGTTTTCAACCGGTGGACCTCCAGATGTTGCAAAACTACAACTCCCAGCATTCCCGGATTGGCTGTCAGGGCATGCTGGGTGTTGTAGTTTTGCAATATCTGGAGGTCCGCAGATTGTAGACCACTGCTCTAGATGTTAGCTGGAAGCCAATAGTGAAATTTTAACCCTTTACCGACTGGCACAGCGCCTGGTGCAGCCATGCCCATGGTGAAGCCATGCTTCTGTGAATGGGCTCAGTTGGGTTTTGTTTTGATGGGAAGACTCGGCAGCCCAGTGGCGTTGCGACCGGGGTGCGGGGGGTGCGGCCCGCACCGGGTGACACCATCCTGATGGGGTGACACCAGGTACGCCGCCGGTCCTCAGTTGCGCTGCCTGTCTCCATACTAGCAGCCCCCCACTTGCGCTGCCTCTGTAAGAGCATTCCCCCCCCCCCCCCCCCCCGTCCTCACTTGTTGCGTCTCCGTACTAGCACCCCCCCCCCCCCCGTCACCTGCACAGTGAACCGGCCTGCGCCCCCACGTCTTCTGTTGCGCCGGTCCGACGTCCCTCCGCAGGGCCGGCGCAGGAGGACGTGACGTCACTCGCAGAGCGACCGGAGAGAAGGAGCGCTGCGCTGGATGGGTGAGTGAGTGTCTGTCTCTCTCTGTTTGTGTGTCTCTGTCTGTGTGTGTGTGACTGTGAGTGTGTGTCTCTCTGTGTGTGTGATTGTGAGTGTGTGTCTCTCTGTGTGTGTGACTGTGAGTGTGTGTCTCTCTGTGTGTGTGACTGTGAGTGTGTGTCTCTCTGTGTGTGTGACTGTGAGTGTGTGTCTCTCTGTGTGTGTGGCTGTGAGTGTGTGTCTCTCTGTGTGTGTGACTGTGAGTGTGTGTCTCTCTGTGTGTGTGACTGTGAGTGTGTGTCTCTCTGTGTGTGTGACTGTGAGTGTGTGTCTCTCTGTGTGTGTGACTGTGAGTGTGTGTCTCTCTGTGTGTGTGACTGTGAGTGTGTGTCTCTCTGTGTGTGTGACTGTGAGTGTGTGTCTCTCTGTGTGTGTGACTGTGAGTGTCTGTGTGTGTGACTGTGTGTGGCTCTCTGTCTGTGTGTGACTTTCTGTCTTTGTGTGACTGTGTGTGTGTGTGACTGTGTGTCGCTCTGTGAGTGTGTGTGTGTCTCTCTATCTGTGTGTGTGTGTCTCTGTGTTGTGTGTGTGTGTGTTTTTTTTTTTTTGTGTGGGGGGGGGGGGGGGACCAGCGATCTAATGTGGGGAGACTTTGTGGGGAACATGCAAGGGAACCTGCGGCCTAATGGGGGGGAAACTACTACCAAATGTGGGGAATCTATGCTACCTAATGTGGGGAAACTGCTACCTAATGTTGGAAAATTGCTACCTAATGTGTGAAGGCTGCTACATAATGTGGGAAAACTGCTACCTAATGTGGGGATTCTGTGCTACCTAATGTGGGGAAACTTCTACCTAATGTGTGGAATCTGTGCTACCTAATGTGTGGAATTTGTGCTACCTTATGTGTGGAATTTGTGCTACTTAATGTGGGGAAATTACTACCTAATGTGGGGTAACTGGTACCAAATGTGGGGAATCTATGCTACCTAATGTGGGGAACTGCTACCTACCTAATGTGGAGAACTGCTACCTACCAAATGTGGGGGAACTGCTACCTACCTTAAGTGGGGGAACTGCTGCCTACCTAATGCTCCCCCCCCCCCCTGGCAGTAGCACCCTCATCATCCACCAGCAACCCCCCCCCCCCCCCAGCAGCAGCACCTACATCAGCAGATCCTGATGGTGGATGATGGGGGTGCTCCTGCCAGGAGGATGATCCTGCCGATGGACGATGGGGGTGATACTGCCAGGGGGGATGGCCAGTAGCACCCTCATCATCCTCCAGCAACACCTCCCCAGTACTAGCACCCCCATCATCAACTAGCAACACCACCAGATTTATATTCAGAGGGTACAGTATGTGGCAGATTTATATTCAGAGAGCACAGTGTGTGGCGGTATATTCAGAGGGTACAGTATGTGGCAGATTTATATTAAGAGGGTACAGTGTGTGGCGGTATATTCAGAGGGTACAGTGTGTGGCGGTATTATATTCAGAGGGTACCGTATGTGGCAGATTTATATTCAGAGTGTACAGTATGTGTTGGTATTATATTCAGAATGTACAGTGTGTGGTAGTATTATATTCAGTGGGTATGGTGTATGGAAGGTTTATAATCAAAGAGTATAGTGTATAGTAATATTATATTTAGAGGATACAGTGTCTGGCAGGTTTCTAATAATTATTGTTTTCATATAGAGGATGAGAATGCGCTGACATAGTGAGGAGACGTCTGGGCGTCAAATTCTACAGACAGAAGTTTTAGCTGGACCCGGCGGTATGTACCATCTGAATTAGATAAGAAAAGACTATAGAGAAGACGTCACCTGTAGTCGCTGATATCATTGTACATTCTCCTCTCTGTGTCCTATCAGAGCTGGAGTCACTTGTCAGTTCTACAGTTATGATGAGTGAAACTACAACTCCCAGCATAACCTCACCACTGCATAAAGGGGTACTCTACTGGAAAAAACATTTTTTTATCAACTGGTGCTGCAAAGTTAAACAGATTTATAAATTACTTCTACTTAAAAATCTTAATCCTTCCAGTACTTATTAGCTGCTGTATAAGTGATTCACAGGAAGTTCTTTTCCTTTTTAATTTATTTTCTGTCTGACCACAGTGCTCTGTGCTGACACCTCTGTCCATGTCAAGAACTGTCCATAGTAGGAGCAAATCCCCATTGCAAACCTCTCCTGCTCTGGACAGTTCCTAACATGGACAGACAGAGCACTGTGGACAGACTGGAAAGAACTACACAACTTCCTGTGGAGAATACAACAGCTTATATAAGTACTGTAAGGATTAAGATTTTAAATAGAACTCATTTAAAAATCTGTTTAACTTTCTGGCACCAGTTGATATAAAAGTAAATGTTTTCCAGTGGAGTACCCCTTTAAGTAATTCTGGGAGCTGTATATTTAAATGGTGAAAACTTCTTTAACACTTTCCCATTCTGTGGCAACTGGTATATCTGATTATTATACTGGAATTTCTCACAATGCGCTACAACAGTGGTGTCTGTCACAACAGGCTAAAAACTTACTGAGGGGGGGGTAGGTATGGGGGGTGACACCATTTTCTACCGCACCAGGTGACACCAACCCTAGCAACGCCACTGCGGCAGCCTACTGTACTAATCGTCATGTCACATATGACAGGACTGTCAGTAATGGCCCTGAACATCGCCTGTTCTTGTCAAGATGAAAACCACAGAGGATGCGCATAATGCGTTAGTTACAACCATTATGGCTATCGTAACATACTGAAAACATAATGCAAGTGTGACCAGTGCCTTAAAAAATGTCTTATTTAAACACACACAGACACCTAGTTTTGATACACATCACGTGTAAAACCGGAATTTACTGCAGCCGGTTGCCATGGTGCCGCAGGCTGCTATAAGAAAATCTTACTCCTTTTCCAATTGGCTGCTCAGGACACACCTCTCCGGCAACGCCACCAGAGCGAACCAATCATATGTCGGAGGCGGGCCATAGCTCATAAGCACCAGCTTTGTTCTGGGCAGCCTAGAGGCGTTTTCTACGACTCTTCGGCAGACATTTTTGTTGTGGGCACATGAAAAGTTATCCTATTGTATGTTGTAAGTTGGTTGGAAATATGCCCTAGAACGCAATAAAGCCGTCCTTTATATAGCGTCTATAGGTAAAATAAGACATTGTTAAAAAAATTAGCCACACAGTCATAGCCGGTGAACACTCGGAGTGACTTTCCGCAGCACCGGAGAGCCGGTAACTACTAAATACACCTGGATCCCGGGAGACGCGTTGGGGGTATATACACTGCAGGCGGCGCTACGCTGCTTTAGGGAGCTCATTTCCCTCATTAAAAATGGAGGCCGCGCGACCGCCTCCCGCCCCTTTTGTGACGTCATGTCTCAGCTGGTGCCGCGTCCTTCTCCTTCAGCGGAGCCAACACCTGTGTGACCGAGAGGTGACCGAGGAGAGCCGTGTCCTCAGCTTCAGGTATGGTGTATGTGGGAAAGCGTAGACGCCACATCCTACAGGTAACATGTGTGTGCTGTACCAGTGTTATAATGCTGATAATCTGCCACAGTGCTCTTCACCCTGGGCGAAAACTACAACTCCCAGCATACCTGGACAGCCTATGGCTAGGAGGTGTGGATTTTCAACAGCTGGAGGGCCAAATGTTGGGCAACCCTGCTCTGTGTAGTGTTTCCCAACCAATGAGCCTTTAACTGTTTCTACACTATAACTCCCAGCATGCCTTGTAGTTTTGGTACAGCTGGAGAGCCACATGTTGGGCAACACAACTCTGTGTAGTGTTTCCAAACCAGTGTGCCTCCAGCTGTTGCAAAACTGCAACTTCCAGCATGCCTGGACAGCTAAAGGCTGGGCACGCTGGGAATTGTAGGTTCGCAGCAGCTGGAGGCCCCCTGGTTGGGAAACACTGGCCCTGCGGATAGGAAAGGGACTATTCCTTCCTCTAGATCACTGGGCTATATAAAGGGGAACTCTAGTAAAGGCTGGAGCAGATGTGTCAGTGCGATCGGGTAGAAGAAACTGATGGGCTTTTTAATACCTAGGGTCCAATACTGCTTTTGTAGCACTTCTCATTGGGTTTTTAACCATTAAGTGACAACTGTAGCTCACAAGATGACACACTACCCAATGTATTACTTTGGGGATAACTAGTTGTACAGTGGGTGTCTGACTGCTGACCCCTACCACCGACCACAAGAACAATTGAGAGTTGCAGTTTTGCAACAGCTGGAGGTCCACAGTTTTAGACCACTGCTTTCAAGAGTTGCTATTGTTTAAAAAAAAAAAACTTTTGACATGTCACCCAAAAAATGTCAGAAGTTTTGATCGCGTCAAGTCTCACTACTGAGCGCAAGCTACAATCCAGGAAAATGCGCAGCGTTGCCCTCTCTTCCCTGGACGGCTGGCAGCAAAATGGTCGGATTTCATTGACATCTGGTGAGTGAGCCGCGTGCTGTCGTAACCTTCCCTGACTTATAACTAGCGATCGCAGCAGGCTCAGGAGTGAGACCAGATGTTATCAACGTTTTTGACATGCCTGAGCAACACGTCAACATTTTTTATTTTTTATTTTTTTAATTAAAGGAGATATCCAGTGCTGAAAAATGTAGGGGATAAGTTTCAGATCGCCGGGGGGTATGACCGCTGGGGCCCCCTGCGATCTCCTGTATGGGGCCCCAATAGCCCGCGGGAAGGGGGCGTGTTGACCACTGCATTAAGCGTTGGCTGACACGCCCCCTCAATACAACTCGCTGCCTTCGTCAATCTCCGGTTCTGCCATAGCGCTGTATTGAGGGGGCGTGTCGGCGACCGCTTCGTGTGTTAGTTGACGCCCGCTATCTGGCCAGCGAGCTGGAGCCTTGCACAGGAGATCGTGGGGGTTCGACCCCCCGCGATCTGAAACTTATCCCCTATCCTTAGGATAGGGGATAAGTTTTTCAGCACTGGGCTACCTGTTTAATAGTAACCCTATATAGTAAGTTAGTAGTTGTAAATGTAGCAGTGAAGCCTGTATCCATCTGAGAGGATATGTCCTGGTAGGCTGGGTTCATGTCTATGAGCCGACAGGAGTGAACCGCAGCCTCCGGTCATCTTAGTTTTCGGCCGTATGAAGTTTCCCGGCCGCAGGCAATAACGTGGTCGACCGCGTTTTTGCCTACGGCTGGGAAACCGCATACGGCCGAAAACGAAGCCGACCGGAGGCTGCGGTTCACTCCTGTCGGCTCATAGACATACATTAAATACGGTTCCCGAATATGGCTGAGTGCGGGCGCCGCGATTAAGCCCTGCCCCCCCTCTTCTCCCAGCCGTATACGGGAACCGTATTTAACAAAACGTGGTGTGAACCCATCCGTATGCTGGAAGTTGTAATTTAGCAACAGCTAGAGGCACCCTGTTGGAAAACAGTACACAGAGCAGTGTTGCCTAATATGTGGCCCTCCAGCTGTTGCAAAACTACAACCTAGCCAAAGGCTGTCCAGGCTGGAAGCTGTAGCAACAGCTGGAGGCACACTGATAGTGAAACACTGGTGTAGATAATGTGTGATATTGGTCAATTTTGTTCCCTCCTAACACTTCTCTGAACATAGTGTAATAAGGGGAGTGATATTCCAGCTTAAAGGGGTACTCCGGTGAAAAACTTTTTTTTTTTTTTTTTTTTTTATCAACTGGTGCCAGAAAGTTAAAAAGATTTGTAAATGACTTCTATTAAAAAATCTTAATCCTTCCTGTACTTATTAGCTGCTGAGTACTACAGAGGAAATTCTTTTCCGTTTGAAACACAGAGCTGTCTGTTGACATCATGAGCACAGTGCTCTCTGCTGACATCTCTGTCCATTTTAAGAACTGTCCAGGGTAAAAGGAAATCCCCATAGCAAACATATGCTGTTCTGGACAGAGATGTCAGCAGAGAGCACTGTGCTCGTGATGTCAGCAGACAGTTCTGTGTTCCAAAAAGAGAAGAATTTCCGCTGTAGTATTCAGCAGCTAATAAGTACAGGAAGGATTAAGATTTTTTAATAGAAGTAATTTACAAATCTGTTTAACTTTCTAGCACCAGTTGATTAAAAAAAAAAAAAATAATAATAATTTTCACCGGTGTACCCCTTCAATGTAACGCCCAGGGTGGAGAGGAATCCAGTTGCACCAGGAATGTACTAGTTTGTATTTCTGCTTTATTTTCACAGCGTGTGGAAAATCTCCGCTGGCAGCAAAGTTTCCTCCGGCCTAACCAGTGAGCGCCGATCGGGGTCATGTCAGAGGAGAAGATACAGGACCTCGGACAGTTCAACAGTGGTGAAGGCAAAATGCCAGCTATGAACGCAGTGAAAAAATGCTGTGAGTATTGGTTTACTTTACTCTTGTGAAATCCTGCAGTCATGGGTTTAGTTTTCTTTTGCCCACTTTCTGTCTATACGATTACATGAGGCAGAGGATGTCAGACAAGTCAAACCTAATTCCTCTCTAAAACTTGTATTTATTATTAAAAGAATCAATGAAATTGGCCAAAATAATAAACATAATATGGGGGGGCGGGTTATCAAAACCTATGTAGGGGAAGAGTGGTGCAGTTTCCCATAGCAGTCTGGTTGCTATGGGCAACTGCACCACTCTCTTCCTCTGCACAGGTTTTATAGAAATCTCCCCCAATGATTAAACTGTGACTAAACAGATAAGCACATGACTAAATCATCTAGAGCAGTGGTCTTTACCTGCGGACCTCCAGATGTTGCAAAACTACATCTCCCAGCATGCCCGGACAGCCGTTGGCTGTCCGGGCATGCTGGGAGTTGTAGTTTTGCAACATCTGGAGGCCCGCAGGTAAAGACCACTGCTCTAGAGCATCACTATAAGATAGGGCAGACCTATGACGAGATATATTTTAACTTTAGCCTTACACGGGTGCACGCTGCTTTGGAAAATACAAAGTATACAGAAAGAATGTTGCAGCAGCACTCTTGGTCAAAACAAAGGAGGCTCTTGGCGCACTTTTAGATCAAACGGTGTCCTTCATCCACCAAGCGGAGGTGGCCTCGCTTCGGGTGGGACCCTGATTACACTCACATCTGCTGGGCATATAGGGGGAGATTTATCATTGTTTTGCTGTGCAAAATCCTTTTCTGTTTTATTTCTTTGTATCCTTTGTATCCTTTTCTGTTTTATTTTTTTGTATAGTTTGTATCCTTTTCTGTTTTATTTCTTTGTATCTTTTATAATTTTTTTTTTTGCACTGTTTTTTACTGACGTGCACTGAATTTATTTAAAAAAAAAATAAAAAAGCCCACAATATTGCGTAAATTTAAATTCACCTCACAAACTGCTGTGAACCGCCAAATTGGAAGTTTACTTTCATTTTCCCTCAGACTGAGTTGCCTGTGCTCCTGAGACCACCTGAAGGGGCTGTCATAGCAGGTTGCCCTAGTTGTAAGTGTTTAATGTTAAAATGTTTTTCTGCCTGTCTCTTATTTTTAAACAAAGCTAAAATAAAAGCTACGAAGTATGCCAGACATTACCAGGGTACCGACTGCCCCCTGTCATACAGAAAGTTCTAAATAGTCTGGCAAGCCGTAGAGGTTACATAGGTATTTTGGTTGCTCCTGGTGCTTAGTCACCAAAATTAATCAATAACATTCTGGCGAGAGCAACTGAATTTGTGTGCCCCAAACAGAGAGCTATTTCGTCTGTCTGTTAAGGCACATGCACGAATCTTCAGACTAACCACAGCTTACCTGTTACTGAGCTGTCTCCCTTGCAGCGTTTCCAACACCTAGGCCAGGGTGCCTTCAGGTGTTGCAAAACTACAACTCCCAGAATGCCTGGACAGACAAATGCTGCCAAAGGCTGTTCAGGTATGCTGGGAGTTGTAGTTTTGCAACATCTGGAGGCACCCTGGTTGGGAAACAATGACCTAGGCCATTGTGACTAGGATTTTCACCGCTTCCTGGTCTCTCACTTGGGGCTCTCACTTGGCACTCTCCAGTTTTAGGTGAGCGACAATTTAAGGCGATTTGGCTCATGGAGCAACCAAAATGCTGGAATACTCTCTCCAGCTGGTTGTTAGAAAATACGACAGCAGTGGTGTCTCCAGCTGTTGCCAAATGGGAAACCTAATACAGCATAACAATACTAGCTTATCTGGCATGTCCAAATCGTATGTACTAATCCGTTGCTCTTCATAATAATGTATTGCTCTTTTTCAAAAAGCAATTCTGTAACACAACCCTGCTTAGTTGTTAGCTAATATGGATTACTCTATTCTAAAAGAGGACTCCTTTTTAACCCCTTCCTGACCCATGACATACATGTATGTCATGGCCTGTAAGGTTTTCCCAACCTATGACGTAAATGTACGTTATGCAGATACTGGTCGCTGTTCGGGGCAGCCTGCCACGCCCGGTAAGATTGTGGCTATCACTAATAGCCAGCCATCTTGCCTCGGAACCTAGTGAGGTTTCGTTCCTGGGGGCGTTTCGCACATAAAAATCCTGAGCAGCGGTGTGTTGTGTCCCGATCAAGGGAATCGGGAAACACACACTGCTCTGCTAGGAGTCCCCAGTGTCTCTTACCAGGAGAGAAGAAGAGAAAAAAATAAAAATTAATATATATATAATATAATATAATATAATATAATATAATATAATATAATATAATATATATATATATATATATATATATATTAGAGATCGACCGATTATCGGTATGGCCGATAATCACGATTTTGGGCATTATCGGTATCGGCAATTATCTTGCCGATAATGCCCCGCACCGCGACCGCCACCCCCCCATATATATATTAGGGATCGACCGATTATCGGTATGGCCGATATTATCGGCCGATAATCACGATTTTGGGCATTATCGGTATCGGCAATTATCTTGCCGATAAGCCGATAATGCCCCGCACCGCCCCCACCGCACCGCGACCGCCACCCCCTCGACCCACCGCACCGCCGACCCACCGCACCCCCCACCGTGATGCTAGGCCGTATACCGGTATGGATTTTTTCCCATACCGCTATACCGGTCGGGCCCCTCCCCCACCCTCCCAGTCAATAAAAAAATTAAACTTACCCGTAATGGGGGTGGTCCGGGCCATCCATCCATCGTTCCTGTAGCGTCCGGGGGCGTTCCGGGTGGAGGGTGGTCCGGTCCGGGCTGTCCTTCTTCTCCCACGGTCATCTTCTCCACTCCGGGCAGGCTCCGGCCTAGTACGCTGCATAGACGCCGCTACGCCGTGACGTCAGGTCACTGCGCAGCGACGTCTATGCAGCGTACTAGGCCGGAGCCTGCCCGGAGTGGAGAAGATGACCGCCGGAGAAGGACAGCCCGGTCCGGACCACCCTCCACCCGGAACGCCACCGGACGCTACAGAAACGATGGATGGATGGCCCGGAGCACCCTGGCAGGTAAGGGGAGAGAAGCGGGTGGTGGCGGCGGCGGCCTATGGCCCCGCAAAAGCCACTGCAGATCATTGATTTAAAGCGCCCGCGGGGTTAAATAGCCGATAACTTATATCGGTATAAGTTATCGGCTATCGGCCCTAAAAAACCGATATCGGTCGATTTATTTTTTTTTTTTATATATATATATATATATATATATATATATATATATATATATATATATATATATATATATTTTATTATTCCCAAAAAATGTGATTTTGAACTTTTGTAGAAAATTTGAAAAAAATTCTCATAATATAAGCCTTCTAATGTAAAAATGTAACAAATGATGCCAGCATAAAGTAGACATGTTGTGGATGTGAATTAATAATTACATTTATTTGGCATGACTATTTCTCTTAAAAGTAGAGAGTTTCAAACATAGAGAAATGACATTTTTTCCAATTTTGCACAATATTTTAGTTTTTCGCAAAAATTGCTTCTTGTATCAACAAAAATGTACCACTAATATGAAGTACATTGGCCCACATTTATCATTGTATTGTAAGTGAAGCATTTTTTTTACACCTTTTCTTTTGTGTGCTGGTAATGTGTAGGAGCACCACATTTATTAACTGGTCACAGAGCATTTGATAAATTTTGTGCAGGTCACACTTTCTGTAATTTCTCTCTTCACATACACTAAAAAGCTACGCCAGGCCTGGGCTGGTGTAGTTTTAGAGACTTTTATGTGGCTTTGTGCCTTTTTTGCTCCTATTCACCAAAAGGCTCAGTTCATAAAACCTGTCCATATCATGTGTGTTGCCAAAATCAGTGGATTGCAACTCAAAATCATCAGAAATGTGTAAACCAAAAGGTGCAAAAAAACCCTGCTTGCTCCTTTTTTGCCCCTTTTTTATAGACACAAAAAAACTGTCTAAAGACAATGATAAATGTGGGCCAATATGTATCGAAAAAACAGTGTGAATCACTTTGGCTGGTAAAAGCAGTCCAAAGTTATTACCACTTAAAGACACACATGTCAGATTTGAAAAGACAGACTGGGTCATGAAGGCCAAAACTACCTGGGTCACGAAGGGGTTAAATAAGTGGTTCCCTATGCTTTAAAGGGGTACTCCAGTGAAAACCTTTTTTCTTTTAAATCAACTGGTGGCAGAAAGTTAAACATATTTGTAAATTACTTATTAAAAAATATTAATCCTTCCTGTACTTATTAGCTGCTGAATACTACAGAGGAAAGTCTTTTCTTTTTGGAATGCTCTCTGATGACATCACAACCACAGTTCTCTCTGCTGACGTTATTATAATAATAATACAACACAAGGAAAGAGAAGCACTCGCGTATCGGTGATCAGGTAACAGGCTTCTTTATTTCAACGGTGCAGGTACAATCGTACAATAGCGGGGCGTCATGGTTGCTAAAATGGACAGAGATGTCAGCAGAGAGCACTGTGCTCGTGATGTCATCAGTGTTCCAAAAAGAAAGGAATTTCCTCTGTAGCATTCAGCAGCTAATAAGTACAGGAAGGATTAAGATTTTTTTATAGTAATTTACAAATATGTTTAACTTTCTGCCACCAGTTGATTTAAAAGAAAAAAGGTTTTCACTGGGTACCCCTTTTAAAGTCTTCTCAGTGTGGTCTGTCTTTTTAAGCCAAGTTGGTCATGGTCCACATTTGCGTTTTTTGTTTTATGTTTGCACAAAAATGTTGCGCCTTTTTAACAATGGCGCAGTTAATAAATACTGTCCACTGCATGGGCAACTTCACAGCCCTGCAACCCAAAGCCAGTTTTTCCAAAAACTTCTATTTCAAAAAGGCACAAAAATTTGCATAAAAATGCGTCTTTTTACAGCCAGAAAAATTGAGCACATCTTGATAAATCTCTCCCATAGCCTCTGACTTGGTGACATGCAGGATCCACTGTCAATTTGTGAACATGGAGAAGTGCACAGCTAAAAAGTGTGCCACTCCCCCTAACTTGCATAGCCAAAAAAAAAAAAAGCCAGAACTACTTAATACATGGGTGCACGCTGCTGTGGCAAATATAAAAGCGTGTTAGGGACTCATCTGAAGTGAGGCTACTTCCACGTGGTTAATGGGGGACACTTTTTGATCAAAAAGTGCACTAGCAGCATGACCCAGTAGAGAACAGCAGCGATAATGTCACTAAGCTTCGCCCATGCTCCAGTCGGCCCCGAAACGGAATATACGGCGGAAGATTGAGTAAAAACCACAGCAAGGAACAGGACCAGATAAGTATTGTTGTCATCAGTGTCACCTGCACTACCTGTCTGTGTTGACAGGTTAGTGCAGGTGACACTGATGACAGATTTTTATTTTTTATTTTTTAATGGATCATTTTTCTAGTCTACATTTGTCCCCAGTAACTGAGTTACTAGTTATGCCGATGTATTCTTTGTACCTGTGCCTGAGCTACCTTATTGACATAGATGTTCTATAAACACTAACTGCTTTTAAAATAACGGGTCCAGCAGTAAGGACCAAAATAATAATGTGAACAAAACTCCCAAAGCAAATAGTGAAAAGACAGGTCTTGCACTAAATATAAGGCAAGAGAGGGGAGAAACTAAAACTTAGTTTTATTGATTATAGATAATAAATCAAGTAAATAAACCAAGTGTATAGACCAAAGTCTAAAATGACGAATATATTCAAAAGAAGGCTGTAACAGTCCTTCCATGGATATAGTTGATGGAAAATGGTTACCAGGAGGCTATAAGTCCAGCCTCACCAATGATAACTCTAAAAAATAGTATAAAAAATGAGAAATCTCAACATAAGGATGCCCTACGCGTTTCTGTCACAGTGCAGTGACGTCATCAGGGGTAAAGCTTATGTATATAGTGGCCGAACTAGTGTGGTGCTGTAATACAAAAAGCCGCTCACTTAGGTTCGGCCCAAGAACTCAGTATTAAATATGAAAGATACTAGTCAATGATAGCATATCCATGGGGGATGGCAGCCCATGATGTCAGGCATGCCTTTTTAATTATTAACAAAAACCCATCCAGATGGATATGTGTTTCAGCCGTGAGACCACAGGAACCTATAAAAGAGAGAGGGAAAGATACACATATTGTATATGCACTTAATACCACTCGTTCCTGGAAAAGAAAATCCTCCCCATATTTTATGCACTTTTTACTCACAGCCTATCCATGGGCATGTCAGATTACCTAAAAGGAAAAAAAATGCAAAAGAAATCCCATTCAGCCAAATAGTCCTCCTATAGGGGAAGCAGAACTAGGGATGGGGGGGGGGGGGGGGGAAATACCGCTCAGCAGGGTACTCACGGTCTCTGTCTTTCGGCACATATACGATGCACCACGTACCTGTATTAGCAGGGAGCCGAACTGTAGAGCGCTGTCAACTTGTGTCAGCGGCATCTGACGTAATATCCACTTCCCTTGCTGTGCCGCGTCAGAGCGGTCACACCCCCGTCTGACGCGGCACAGCAAGGGAAGTGGATATTACGTCAGACGCCGCTGACACGAGTTCGGCTCCCTGCTAATGCATGTACGTGCTGCATCGTATATGTGCCGAAAGACAGAGACCGTGAGTACCCTGCTGAGCGGTATCTTCCCCCCCCCTATTCTTAGTTCTGCTTCCTCTATAGGAGGACTATTTTGGCTGAATGGGATTTCTTTAGCATTTTTTTTCCTTTTAGGTAATCTGACATGCCAATGGATAGGCTGTGAGTAAAAAGTGCATAAAATATGGGGAGGATTTTCTTTTCCAGGAACGAGTGGTATTAAGTGCATATACAATATGTGTATCTTTCTCTCTCTCTTTTATAGGTTCCTGTGGTCTCGCGGCTGAAACACATATCCATCTGGATGGGTTTTTGTTAATAATTAAAAAGGCATGCCTGACATCATGGGCTGCCATCCCCCATGGATATGCTATCATTGACTAGTATCTTTCATATTTAATACTGAGTTCTTGGGCCGAACCTAAGTGAGCGGCTTTTTGTATTACAGCACCACACTAGTTCGGCCACTATATACATAAGCTTTACCCCTGATGACGTCACTGCACTGTGACAGAAATGCGTAGGGCATCCTTATGTTGAGATTTCTCATTTTTTATACTATTTCTTTTTTTTTTTTTTTTAGAGCTATCATTGGTGAGGCTGGACTTATAGCCTCCTGGTAACCATTTTCCATCAACTATATCCATGGAAGGACTGTTACAGCCTTCTTTTGAATATATACAGCCATTTTAGACTTTGGTCTATACACTTGGTTTATTTACTTGATTTATTATCTATAATCAATAAACGCTAAGTTTTAGTTTCTCCCCTCTCTTGCCTTATATTTAGTGCAAGACCTGTCTTTTGACATATATGTTCAGCTACTCCAGACTTCCATGTTAGACAGAGGATAGATTTATCTCTCATCCTAGAGCAATATTATGTAATTTCTTTGCTTCCATGGGCTATGGCTTAATGCTGATTCTGAGTTGGTTTATATCTGTATATGGGCAAAGGCAATCCATTTAAAATCTGCAGCACCCACTGAGGGGCCAAATGGGCCAGACGTTTCTTAGTTTTTTTTATTGCTTACCCCAACCCTGAGCAGATTTTATATTAAAAGAAAAAATAGAAAAATATTAATAAGCGGCAGAAGCCATCTCAATCCTGTGGCCCAATTGCAGGTCTCTAAGACACAGGTTGGAGATCACTGAAAGCCAGGCAGTGAATCGCGTTGCTACAAACTTATTCGTACTCATTCTCCTGGTCAATTGGGGAGGGGGGGGGATGATTCTGAGCACCAAGACAATTTGCTTTCAGGCAGATTGATAAACCTGGGCTAATGTACTAGACGACCACTCCTAAGTTTGCCCACAATAAATCGTTTATAGTAATAAATTTGCTTTTAGAAGATTTTTATCTATAACTAACCTTTTTGTATTCATTCCACAGCTTGGGCATCATATATGACAAACTCTCCCACCTTGATTGTTATGATTGGTCTGCCTGCGAGGGGCAAGACTTACATGTCTAAGAAGTTAACTCGATACCTCAACTGGATTGGTGTGCCTACGAAAGGTAGGTTTTTTTTTAACATAAAATTTGCAAGTGCATACTTTTAAAGGGGTTTTCTGGGACATAATTATTATTTTTATTTTTTTTATTTTTTTGCATTTAGCTGAGGGCTCTGCAAAATTATGTCTTGAGACCAATAAAAGTTGAAAATAACTTTGTGTAAAACATTAAGTGAAGCTGAAAAGCAATCCAGTCTTCCTGATTACTTAAAGGGGCTATCGTCCTTTCTGCCTCTAGGTTGTGATCTGGGCTTGTTTTTGGCTGTGGTGGTCACTACCTCTGCTTCCATTAGCTGCCTTGGCGGTCACACTTAGTACTGCTGGCACCATGGCATCTGTCACTGAATGGTGATGCCAGGAGTATGAAACGTGACTGTTTGAACAGTGGATCTGTCATTTCAGACAACTTTGCATAAATGAATAATACAAGCGACTATTAAACTCTGTAATAGATCTTATCGGAGAAAAGTGCTTACATCTAAACTTGGGAAGTCAGGATGGGAGGGGGAAGGAAGGCTTGTAATCTGCTCATCGCTAAGTAAAGTCAATCTTCAGCAGAGTGAAGACAAGTTTTCAGCTTCACTGAGATAGTTACACTGCTCATAGAAGTCTTTGGACAGGGAGGGGCTGGGGATAAGTAAGAGGAACTGCAGGATGATAGACAGATAGACACAGAAACTACTGATTTTACAGATTAGCCTGCTCAAGTACTGCTCTGTAATGTCGTCTAAGCTTCTGCAACTTTTGGGGGTTTATTACAGAGAGGTAGGGAAGCAGAATTCCCTGTTTTCTGTGTATGGAAGCCATCATAGAGGCTACTCTCCATCCACTCTGGAGCTAAGCTCAGGGAATGCTGACCCTGAAAATGGAGCCTGCAATGGGTTAACTAAGGGGAAAAAAATGCCATATACTAGTTATATAATGGCCAGAAATGCTGCTGTTCCTCATCTACACACACAACAGCTTTCGGTTTCTATAGAAAGCCACATTGTTTTGTAGTAACTTACAATATGTTTGTTGAGGATACTGCCAATTCTAACACTTACATAATTCAACCTCAGGCTACTACTTACCTTTATGCAACCTCAAACCCTGTCAAAACATTTAGATGAAGGGATATTGGGGGAGACTTATCAAAACCTGTCCAGAGGAAAAGTTGCCAATAGCAAGATGGCTTATTTCAGTTTGCAGAGGCTTTGTTAAAAACGAAAGAAGCGAGCTGATTGGTTGCTATGGGCAACTGGGCAACTTTTCCTCTAGACAGGTTTTGATAAATCTCCCCCATTATTCCTATGATTTAGGAATGACAAATTATTTTTCCTTCTTAATAAATGCTAGACTAAAGGCATCTCTTCTTTATCTTTGGTTATGTTACAAATATGCTTAAAACACATTGAAGTCTGATTTTTAGAAATAGAAATCTGTATTAGGTGGTAAGTGGATTTAGGGAATGTGCTGATCTCACGGGTACATAAACTTGTACATTTGCATTGTGTAATGTATTGTGTAAATGGTGCATATTTTGTTAATCTAAACCCAATATACTGATGAGAAATGTCTGGAAAAGTTAAAATTTACTGAAATTTCTCCTTTATCTGAACCTGAAGGCAGCACATACAAAAGGGTTAAAAATCTCACTTATACTCGTAAGGCAGAAGAAACAAAAAATAGCTAAAGGCAGTAAATTATTTAAACTACCGTATTTATCGGGGTATACCACGCACCCTCATTTTGCCAAGGATATTTAGGTAAGAAAAGTTTTTTTTACCCAAATATCTTTTGTAAAATGAGGGTGCGTGTGTGTGCATGCGTATACCCCGATACACTGTTTCTGACCCTGCAGAAGCCCCCAGGAAAGGCAGGGGGAGAGAGGCCGTCGCTGCGCGCTTCTCTCCTCCTGCCTTTCCTGGGGTCTAGAGCCCTGCTGCCACCGCTTCTCTCCTGCTGGCTATCGGCGCCGCTACCTGTTCTCTCCCACTGGCTATCGGCGCCGCTGCCTGTTCTCTCCCCCTGACTATCGGTGCCGGCGCCCCATTGCCAGGAGGAGAGAAGCGGCGCTGATAGCCAGGGGGAGTGAAGGGGCAGCGGCACCCATTGCCGGCGCCGCTGCCCCGTTGCCTTCCCCATCCCCGGTTGTATAATTACCTGTTGCCGGGGTCGGGTCCGCGCTGCTTCAGGCCTCCAGTGTGCGTCCCCTGCGTCGTTGCTATGCACTGCACGGCGCAATGACGAGTGACGTCATTGCATCTTGCAGCGCATAGCAACGACGCAGGTGACGCACACCGGAGGCCTGAAGCAGCGCGGACCCAACCCCGGCAACAGGTAATTATACAACCGGGGATGGGGGAGGCAACGGGCAGCGGATCCGGCAATGGGTTCCGCTGCCCCTTCTCTCCCCCTGTCTGTCGGCGCCGCTGCCCCATTGCCGGCGCCGCTTCTCTCCCCCTGGCTATCGGTGCCGGCAATGGGGCAGCGGCACCGATGGCCAGGGGGAGAGAACGGGCAGCGGCACAGATAGCCAGGAGGAGAGAAGGGCCGGCAGCAGGGCTCTAGACCCCAGGACAGGCAGGGGCAGAGAAGCAGGCAGCGACAGCATGTCTCTGCACCTGCAAAGCCGCTGCAGTTCATTGATTTAAAGCGCCCGCTTTAAATCATTGAACTGCAGCGGCTTATCGGCGTATAACACGCAGGTAGACTTTAGGCAAAAAATATTAGCCTAAAAAGTGCGTGTTATACGCCGATAAATACGGTAATTAACTGGAGCCCTAAATACCCCGATAAGACGCAATGTGTGCATGTTTGCAGCAAAAGCAATATTTGGCCTCCAAAGGATAAGGGATAAGATGTCAGATCGCAGGGATCCCAACATTGGGACCCCACCCGATCTCTGCTGCTGCACCCCATTCTTCCAGTGCATGGAGCAAACTTCTCTCCATGCCGGATGACTAGCAAGGCTTGTGACATCACAAGGAGGGCGGATTGGGTCGTGACGTCACAAGCCCCCTCCCATAGACTTGCATTGCGTACGTGTACACCCTCTGCCCCTTAAGGTTTTTTTTCTACTTGACCCCCAGCAGGTAGGGCTCTCATTTAAACAATTGTACCCCCTAAGTAGACAAGGTTAGCCCCTGCAGATGTAAATAGAAGTTACTTACTACGCACAGGAAGTCCCCGCATGCAGATGTATGTAGCAGCTACTTGCTAACAGTTTAGTGACGGGTTTGCCCAGTCATATGGGAGTTTCTTTCAGCATTTAACACTGCTTGCCCGAAGCAGGGCTAAATGCCTGAAGAAATCACCTGCCCGGTGCCCAGAACTGCCTGTCCCAGGCGATACAAATTCCACGTGCCTGTGACATCATTTAACCACAGAATCTATGGTGAAACCTAAAAAAAATTATTTGTGGGATAAAATAAAAAAAATAAAAAACTTTTTTTAAATTCAGTATTTTTTTTTATTTTTCACGCCTTCCGTTTCAACGCAGTGCACTTCGGATTAAATGACACCTTAACTTCTGTAGGTCCATATGGTTAAAATTATGCCACACTTTTAGGTTTGATTTTGTTTTACTTTAAAAAATATATATATATATATACGTTTTGGCACAAAAATGTTTAAAATTGTCCTCTTCTGACCCCTAAAAACTTTTGTATTTTTCTGTATATGGAGATGTATGAGGGCTCATTTTTTGCGCCGTGATCTCTAGTTTTCAGTGGTACCATTTTTGTTTTGATGGGACTTTTTGATCGCTTTTTATACATTTTATTTTTAATTTTTTTAAGGTTATACAAAGTGGCCAGAAATATGCAATTTTGGACTTTGGTATTTTTTTTTTTTTACATATACACCATTTGACCGTGTGCTTTTAATTAACGTTATATTTTTATAGTTCGGACATTTACACACGTGGCGATACCACATATGTTCATATTTTTTTTAGCCCCTTAAGGACCACAGTTTTTTTTTTCATTCTTGCACTTTTGTTTTTTCCTCCTCACCTTCTAAAAGTCATAACGCTTTAAATTTTCCACCTAGAGACCCATATGAGGGCTTGTTTTTTGCACCACCAATTATACTTTGTGGGGCTAAGATGGTGGGGGGAAAAAAAGGCATTTTATAAATTTTGAGGGCTTACGTTTCTACGCAGTGCACTTTTTGGTAAAATTGACATCTTATCTTTATTCTGTAGGTCCATACAATTAAAATGATACCCAACATGAATAGGTTTGATTTTGTTTTACTTCTGTTAAAAAAGTATAACTATAGGCACGAAAATTAGTAGGTAAAAAATTTCCTCTTCTGACCCCTATAACTTTTTTATTTTTTATTTTTACATATACGGGAATGTGTGAGGGCTCCTTTTTTGCGCCATGATTTGAAGTTTTTTTTTCTGTACCATTTTGATGGGACTTTGGTCTTTTTTTTACGTGTATGCCATTGACCATGCGGTTTCACTAACCTTATATTTTTATAGTTCAGACATTTACACACTCGGCGATACCACATATGTTTATTTTTATTAGGTTTATATATTTTTATATGGAATTTGGGAAAAAGGGGGGGTGATTTAATCTTTTAATAAGGAAGCGGTTGTGTGTGTGTGTGTATTTTTTTTTTTTAACCCTTTTAGGAGGAATCATTTGATTCCTCATACAGATCAATCGGCGTTATCTGCGCTCGATAAACACTGGTCCTGCCAAGCTTTATACATGTCCATGGTAGTTAAAGGGTTAATGGGGGGGGGGGAAGGGGGTGATTCAAACGTTTTTTATAAGTGAAGTAGTTAGTTCATATTTGTTAACTTTTTTTTTTTTTTCCATAATTTTTAGTCCCCATAGGGGACTGTTACATGCAATACTTTGATTGCATACACTGTTCAATGCTATGCCGTAGCATAACATTGATCAGTGTTATTGGTGCTCAATTGCTTTAGGCTGCTTAGGCTTCCTGGAGCATCAAGCCACCCGATCGGATGGAGAGGAGGCAGGTAAGGGCCCTCCCTCCGTCCTCTCAGCTTATAGGGACACCCAGGCTTTTACCGCGATAGTCTTGATCAGCTCCGCTGAGCTGCCTAGACAGTTTTTTTTTTTTTTTTTCCTCAATTTTAGACGTCCCAATCAACTTTGATTGTGGCGTCTAAGGGATAATGTTGGGTATTACTGCGATCGGTGATGTCAGACATTAGACACAGGTCCCGGCAGCTGCCGGAACCACCTTGCTATAATGCTGGGTCAGCTCCTGAGCCTGCTCCATAGACGGGGAGTGGGTGTATGGTGTACAAGTATGCCCTGCGTTCTTAAAAAGTTTTTGCAAATGGCAGGTACGCTTTAACCCCTTAACTTCTTATCTGTAGATAACATTTGTGTGTGTGTGTGTGTATATATATATATATATATATATATATATATATATATATATTATATATTATATATATATATATATATATATATATATATATATATATATATATATATATAATATTATATATATATTAAAATTAAATAATATTTAGTTTAAAAAAAGTGTGTTTTTTGGGGGGAAAATGCTGTCTTGTCCCTGAAGCTATTGCCTTTATATCTGTGCGAAGACAAAATACAGACAGTGTGGGCATACACATCAGAAAGATATATAAATACATACATATCAGATTATTGGTACCCATTTGTCACATAATCAGCCTGTGTAAAAGGGCCTTTAGAGTAAATCTAAATCTCATTAGGTGCAAGAAAAATAAAGCAGATTGTAGAAGGGTAGTGTTACTTTTGAAATGAATTTGTAGTGTTTTTCAGAGACATGCTAGATCACATAGAGAGTTTGTGAGCTCAATGCTTTTGGGTGGATTTCCTCTGATCTCAGAGTGGCAAGTGTTTTTGGTCCTCCCTTTTTATATACCGTATTTTCCGACGTATAAGACGAGTTTTTTTAAACCCGTAAAGTGTTCTCAAAAGTCGGGGGTCGTGTGATATGCCGAGTACTGCAGTCGGCGGGGACGCCCGAGGTATGGATTATCTATACCCGGGCGTCCCGGCCGAGATCAACTTCCGCCGTCACATTCGTGACATCTGTGTCCCGAAAGATATTTTTGGAACACAAGGATGTCCCGGTTACCTTTCTGCGGCCCTGCGTTAACATAAAAAAATGCAGGGGCTGCCGGGAGGTGGCGCACGCAGGGATATCACTGACGTCCCGTGCGTGCCCCCATAGCAACAGCAGCGAGGACGTGCGGGCATGGTAAGTTACCAGTGGCACGTCATCTTCGGTGCTCCGACCTCTGCTCCTCCGGAGGAGCGGTGGTCAGAGCACTGAAGTGGGGCAGTACACAGACATACAGCCTCCAGCCATACACTGTATATGGCTGTAGGTCTGGGAGGGCCGCTGCCTACCAAATGTGATGGAACTACAACCTAATGTGGGGGAACTATACTGCCAACCTAATGTGGAGGAACTACAACCTAATCTGGGGGAAACTATACTGCCTACCTACTGTGGGGTACTACAACCTAATGTGGGGGAAATATACTGCCAACCTAATGTGGGGGAACTACAACCTAATGGGGGGGGGGGCTATACTGCCATCCTAATGGGGGGGGGGGGGGAGAACTATACTGCCAACCTAATGGGGGGGGGGGAGGGGGTGGAACTATACTGCTAGCCTAATGTGGGGTGGAACTATGCTGACAACCTAATGTGGGGGAACAATGGTAAGGTACAGTATGGTGGTAGAGGGGTAGTCTTATATGGCAAATATATATCAAACTCTATATTTTAACTGTAAAAGTTGAGGGTTGTCTTATATGGCAGAAGATAGTTTTACATTTATAATTTCTGTGTTTAATCCTGTACATCATAATATAGTATTTGCCTATTCCTAACGCTTTCCAGTTTTTGTTTCTATTCCCTTTTACCCTTGTTTAAGAAGGTCTGAATCATACCTGAAATCACAGTATTTAATTCTATAATCAAATTTTTTTTCTTTAGTGTTTAATCTAGGAGCATATCGTCGTGAAGTGGTCAGATCCTACAAGTCTTTTGAGTTCTTTCGTCATGACAATGCAAAAGCCATGAGAATTCGCAAGTAAGCTAATATATTGTACCTTTGTCGATTTGTTACTAGCGGTAGATGACCTATTATACTAGGTAAAGGTATACCTACCGTATATACTCGAGTATTAGCTGCTCCGAATATAAGCTGAGGCCCCTAATTTCACTCCAAAAACCTAGGAAAAATTTATTGACTCGACTATAAGCCTAGGGTGGGAAATACATCATCCAGTCATCATCTCCTCCCCCCCCCCCCCCCCTTCATCATCACCGCCTGTCAATCCCTTCGTCATCATCCTGACCCCCCCCCCCCTTTTGTTTTCTACTCTCCTCCCCAGTTTTTGCCTTCTCGGTGGGAAGGAAGGGCGAGCTGGTCCGGGCCGTCCATCTTCGGCCATGTATGCTGCAGGGACAGTCCGGTTGGGAGGGTTAGTCGTTCCGGGCTGTTCATCTTCACCGGGAGGCCCTCTTCTCCGCTCCGGGCCGGCCATGGACACGCAGGGACATCTGTGCTCAGCAGACGTCCGTGATGTCCCTGCGCATGAACGTCCTTGCGCGGTGGCGTCAATGCAGCGTCACTAGTTCAGGGCTTGGCCCGGACAGCCCAGAACGACTACCCCTCCCTACCGAATGGTCCCTGCAGCATAGATGGCCGAAGATGGGTGGCCTGCCCCCCCCCCCCCCCCCCCCCTCTCACAGCTAAGGCTGCTTTCACACTATGAGCATTCATCCGTTATTAAATGTCCGTTTTCCGTTTAATAACGGATGAAATAACTGGTGCTAACGGCTGAATAAATATTCATCCGACCCGTTATAACATCCCTCATGTATTGCCGAACACCTCTGTCTACAGACTCCCACAGCCGGGACTACTACTCGCATCATGGAACAGACTTGGGATTTTTTGATTTTCCGTTATGATCCGCTATAGTCCTTCATGAATAACGGATGTTAGTTGTGACGGAAGAATTAACGCAACATGCACTAATTTTTTTTCCGTCACAAGAAACGGATAAATTAACTGACATTATTTTTAACATTGAAGTCTATGGCCGACGGACGTTAGGAAATACACCCGTAAATGCCCGTTATTATAACGAACGTTATTTTTACTGAGCATGCTCAGAAGAGGTGACGTCAGCAGACTCCTGCAGTGCTGAGGGACTACTACTACTCCCATCATGGAACAGACTTGTTTCCATGATGGGAGTAGTAATTCCCTGGCTGCAGGAGTCTGCAGACAGCTCGGGAGGCTACATTAGTGTTTGTACTACAACCCCCATCATGTATCAGTCTGCTCCATGATGGGGGTTGTAGTACAGGGGCTGAGGGATTGATCGCACCGGGTTTCACTTCTGAAACCTGATGCGATCGGAAGTTATTAAGCAGGGGAGCGGGTGGCAAGCTCCACAACTCTGCGATGTATCAGTGTGTTTTAACTTTCGTCTTTGAATCCCCCGCGGGGAGCCCTGAATGTCCGGTACTGAGGAGCCAATCAGGGAGATTTAAAAATGAACATTGGGAGTAGAAGGAGGTTATATCTATATTAAAAGCGCTGTGGAGGACAAGAAATATATCACTGCAGGGGGGGGGGGGGGTTTAGCGCAGACATATAGCCTATATATCTAGCCCCCCAGCAGCGCATTAGATATGACCCCCGCCGGCGCATTAATGAATATATAAACCCCCCCGCCGGAGCATTATATTTATACACCCCCCCCAGCGCATTAATGAATATATACCCGCCGGCCGCGCATTAAATATATACCCCCCCGCCGGCACATGTATAATGTAGCCTCGCAGCGCTTCTATATACCTATGCCACTGCAGCGCTATATGTGAAAAGCATTCTAGCAGCAGCATCGGCCGCCTGATGCTGCTGATTGAAATACTTTTCATACATAGCGCTGCAGCAGCATATGTGTATATATAAGTGCTGTGGGGGGGGCAGATAATGCTATATGTCTGCCCCCCCAGTGCTTCTATATACATATACCCCTGACGCCATGTGAATGAAAAGTATTTCTATTAGCAGCGCATAGTGTCAGGAGATGGCTGCTGGCTTTATGCGCTGCTAATAGAAATACTTTTCATTCATAGCGCTGCAGGGATATATAGAACCGTTGGGGGGGGGGGGGGCAGACATATATAGCGTTATCTGCCCCCCACAGCGCTTCTATGCATATGCTGCTGCAGCGCTAGAGTATGAAAAGTATTTCTATCAGCAGCATCGGGCGTCCGATGCTGCTGCTAGAATGCTTTTCACATATAGCGCTGCAGTGGCATAGGTATATACATGTGCTGCGAGGGTACATTATACATGCACTGCGGGGGGTATATATTTAATGTGCCGGCGGGGGTATATATATTTATTAACGCGTCCACAGGGGTATATTTTTAAATGCAGTTTCTGTCCTCCCTGAGCTCGCCTTAGTATATATTCATTAATGCACTGGTGGGGGTCATATCAAATGCGCTGCTGGGGGGGCTAGACATATAGGCTATATGTCTGCCCCCCCCCCACAGTGCTTTTAATATAGATATGGCCCCCCTGCTAGTCACAATGTTAATTTTTAAATCTCCCGCTGAGAGCCCTGAATGGTTCCTCAGTACCGACCATTCAGGGCTCCACGGGGGATTAAAAAATGAGTTAAAACACACTGATACATCGCAGGGTTGCGGAGCATGCCGCCTGCTCCCCTGCTTAATAACTTCTAATCGCATGGGGTCTCAGAAATGAATCCCGGGGTGATCGATCCCTCAGCCCCTGTACTACAACCCCCATCATGAAACAGACTCTGTTCCATGATGGGGGGTAGTAGTACAAACACTAATGTAGCCACCCCAGCTGTCTGCAGACTCCCGCAGCCGGGGAACTACAATTTCCATCATGGAAACAAGTCTGTTCCATAATGGGAGTAGTAGTCCCTCAGTACTGCAGGAGTCTGCTGGTGTCACCTCTTCTGAGCATGCTCAGTAATAATAACGTCCGTTTTAATAACTGGCATTAACAGGTGTATTTACTAACATCCGTCGGCCATAGACTTCAATGTTAAAAATAACGTCCGTTAATTTATCTGTTTCTTGTGGTGGAAAAAAAATGAGTGCATGTTGTGTTAATTCTTCCGTCACAACTAACATACGTTATTCGTGAAGGACTATAGAGGATCATAACGGATAGTCAAAGAATCCCATAGACTTGAATGGGATTTTGTAACTGACGTTTAACATCCGTTATTAAAGGGGTATTCCGGTGAAAACCTTTTTCTTTTAAATCAACTGGTGCCAGAAAGTTAAACATATTTTGTAAATTACTTCTATTAAAAAATCTTAATCCTTCCAGTACTTATTAGCTGCTGAATGCTACAGAGGAAATTCCTTTCTTTTTGGAACACTGATGACATCACGAGCACAGTGCGCTCTGCTGACATCTCTGTCCATTTTAGCAACCATGCATAGCAGATGAGTGCTAAGGGCAGCATGGTGGCTCAGTGGTTAGCACTGCTGCCTTGCAGTGCTGGGGCCTTGGGTTCAAATCCCACTAAGGACAACAATAAATAGAGTTATTATTATTATTATTATTATTATTATTATTATTATTATTATTATTATTATTATTATTATTATTATTGTGATGTCAGCAAAGAGCACTGTGCTCGTGATGTCATCAGAGAGCATTCCAAAAAGAAAAGAATTTCCTCTGTAGTATTCAGCAGCTAATAAGTACAAGAAGGATTAAGATTTTTTAATAGAAGTAATTTACAAATCTGTTTGACTTTCTGGCACCAGTTGATTTAACCCCTTAAGGACCAAGGACTTACTGGTACGTCCTTGGTTCTGCTCCCGTGATATAACGCGGGGTTACACGGTAACCCCGCATCATATCACGGCGGGCCCGGCGTCATAGTGAAGCCGGGACCCGCCGCTAATAGCGTGCAGCGCCGATTGCGGCGCCGCACGCTATTAACCCTTTAGCCACGCGCTCAGAGCTGAGCCGCGCAGCTAAAAACGAAAGTGAAACCATGCCGGTTAACTCAGTGGGCTGTTCCGGCTAGCCGCGGCAAAATCGCGGCGTCCCGAACAGCTTACAGGACAGCGGGAGGGCCCCTACCTGCCTCCTTGCTGTCCGATCGCCGAATGACTGCTCAGTGCCTGAGATCCAGGCATGAGCAGTCATGCGGCAGAATCATCGATCACTGGTTTCCTATGAGAAACCAGTGATCAATGATAAAGATCAGTGTGTGCAGTGTTATAGGTCCCTATGGGAGCTAGAACACTGCAAAAAAAAAGTGAAAAAAAAGTGAATAAAGATCATTTAACTCCTCCTCTATTAAAAGTTTTTTTTTTTTTTATGCGAAAAGTTCATAAAAAATTCAAACAGTGTAAATAAAAATAAACACTGTCCGAATTATAAAAATATATAATTAATTAAACCGCTCGGTCAATGGTGTGCGCGCCCAAAAAATTCCAAAGTCCAAAATAGTGCATTAATAGTGCAATAAGTCCTATCAATGCAAAAATTGTACCGTTAAAAACTTCAGATCACGGCGCAAAAAATGAGCCCTCATACCGCCCCATACACGGAAAAATAAAAAAGTTATAGGGGTCAGAAGATGACAATTTTAAACGTATAAATTTTCCTGCATGTAGTCATGATTTTTTCCAGAAATACTACAAAATCAAACCTATATAAGTAGGGTATCATTTTAATCGTATGGACCTACAGAATAAAGATAGCACATTTTTCGGTAAAAATGACACTACGTAGAAACGGAAGCCCCCAAAAGTGACAAAACTGCATTTTTTTTTTTTTTCAATTTTGTCGCACAATGATTTTTTTTTTTCGTTTTGCCGTAGATTTTTGGGCAAAATGACTGACGTCATTACAAAGTAGAATTGGTGGCGCAAAAAATAAGCAATCATATGGATTTTTAGGTGCAAAATTGAAAGAGTTATGATTTTTTTAAAGGAAAGGAGCAAAAAACGAAAATGCAAAAACAGAAAAACCCTTGGTCCTTAAGGGGTTAAAAGAAAAAAGGTTTTCACCGGAGTACCCCTTTAAGACTTTTCTAACGGACGTTTATAACGGATCTTTCAACGGATGAATTTTATAGTGTGAAAGCAGCCCAAGTGTTTTTGTTCGAGTATAAGACGAGGGGGGCGTTTTCAGCATGAAAAATCGTGCTGAAAAACTCTGCTTATACTCGCGTGTATACGGTATATTATTATAACATATCACTGTACTATTAGGGACTTTAGTTTTACATATAACAGCAGTCTGTACAGTAACTTTCCAACTCTTTAGTTGTGACATCATATGTTGGATAGCTACTTAGAGCGACATTGGAAAGTATTTTGCAGGAACAAGCAACTTCATATCCTTGGGTAGTGCACTCTGATCACTGATCTCTACCCGCTTCTCTTGTAGGCAGTGTGCCCTGATCGCTTTGGAAGATGTGAAGCTTTATCTGTCAGAGGAAGGAGGCCAGATTGCTGTAAGATTAGGAAATATACCAGTCAAAAATGATGGACTTTATATGAAACGTATTTATTTGTATACAGTACATTATACATGGACAACGTTTGATGTTTATAAAAGTGATATATACAATAAAATTGAAGTTTGCAATCCTTTATCAAACAAAAAATGCAGAAATGCCATCATTTTCTGTGAATTCTAGGTTATATTGTCAAAAACCAGCTCCAGCAGGCATTTTTTAATAATTGTATACTAGTGTTTATCAGCTGGAAGAAATTCTTATCTGTGGGAAGTTTGAAGGCTTTTCTAGCATGCTCAGTCTAGATCCATGTTGGGGTACATCCTAATAGGGTATAAAAGCAAACATGTGACTTTCCTGGACTAGACAGTGTTTTCTAAATATAAAAAATTGCCTTTGTGTAAAGGAAACAAAGCTGAGCTGCTCAAGTGCCACAACTTTGCACACCTCCTTACTTGCCTTCGCTTCAGACCCTCCTTGTGTGATATGAAGAGCCCTGTATGATAGCAAAGTATGGGCTGGGAGGTGAGGGCAAATAAGGAGGTGTACAAGGCTGTGGCACTTGAGCAGCTCAGCCTTATGGCAACATGTTACATATGGTAAAATCTTCTTCCTCCCCATCCTCGGGGGACATTTTTTTTTCCCCCGCAGGGATGGTAAGGATATGATGTTAGAAAGTGTCCCCTGCCCTGTAAGTAATTACCTGGACAGGGAGCTATACTCATCTAGTCCCATCTTCTCCGGCTGTATAAACACCCCCTCATTGTGATTGACAGCTCGGCCATGGCTCGCTACATGGCTCTGCTCCGTCTGCTTAGGGAGCAGAGTGGTGATGAGGGCTGTCGATCACGGTGAGGATATAAGATAACCGTGCAGAAAACGGGACTAGGTGAGCATAGCTCCCCACCCAGGGGACTATTTACTGGGTCGGCGGGGGTCACTTTCTAACATCATATTCTCACCATTCCTGCAGGCAGGAATACCCGGGGATGGTGAGGAAGAAGATTTTACCATATATAACACATTGCCTTGTGTAATGTATGGTAAAATCTGATGACCTGTTCCCTTCAACTAAAACTCCACAGCACATCTACAGTATCCCTACTGTGTTGGTCGAGGATCGCTTATTTGCTTAATTTAAGTGCACGTCAAGCACTACTCCTTTCCCTATATTTGTTAATACTGTGCTGTGGTCTAACTGAAAAGCAGTAGAGTTCTAGTATCCAGTCTATGGGGTACGTTCACACAAGCTCATCCAAAGTGTATTTGATGCCGCGGATGCCCTGCTGACACACACAGTTAAAGGGGTACCCCGGTGGAAACTTTATTTATTTATTTATTTTTTTAAATGAACTGATGCCAGAAAGTTACTGATTTTTTAATAACTTCTTCTATTAAAAATCTTTACCCTTCCAGCCAGTAGTTTTTAGCAGCTGTATGCTACAGAGGAAATTATTTTTGTGTTGTCCAGTGCTCTCTGCTGACACCTGATGCTGTATCAGGAACTGTCCAGAGCAGCATAGGTTTGCAATGAGGATTTTCTTCTGCTCTGGACAGTTCCTGACACGGGCATCAGGTGTCAGCAGAGGGCACTGTGCATAAGACGAAAAAGAAATTCAAAAAGAAAAGTTTCCTCTGTAGCATACAGCTCCAAAAAAGATTTTTTTTATAGAAGTAATTTACAAATCTGATTAACATTCTGGCACTAGTTTATTAAAAAAAAAAAAAAATGTTTTCCACCAGAGTACCCCTCTAGGCAAAACGAGCTCTCTGCTGCTGCTGCTTCTGCCGTAGCTCTGTGTGTCCGCTTGTGATTGCCGATTTCCCGCGGGCAGTCACGAGTGGACACACAGAGCTAGGGCAGCATCAGGCAGTTCACTCTGCCGTAACTCTGTGTTCCGGCAACACATCCACTGCGCCAAATACAAATCGGTTGTCCAATGTGGGTAACCAACCCATTTTAAAGAGAGAATAAAAACTAGGAATTGAGATCAGATTAAGACTAGGTTTCCACACAGGTTTTTTCTTGCCTTTTTTGGATATCTGCCACTACAGTTTTTGAGTCAGTCAGAAGTGGATCCAGTAGGAAGAAGTAGAAGTCCTGCTTTATATATTTCCCATTCCTTCTTTAATACACTTCTGGCTTTGGCTCAAAAACTGTGTTTGGCAGTTTTACAAAAAAATAAAAACTAGATATATATAAAATAGCATTTCCTTTTTTTTTTCTTTACACAGGTGTTTGATGCCACAAATACTACCCGAGAAAGAAGAGATCTTATTTTAGACTTTGCCAAGGAAAATTCTTACAAGGTAATTTACATATATGGAAGCTGAATATTTATTTGATTTTAGATTATAATTTCATTTACACTTTGTGTTTTGCATCAGTATTTGCAATTCAAAACTAGAAGCACTACCAGAACATAGAAAAGATACAAACACCCCTGATTTTTTACAAATATTGATGCAAAATATTAAAGTGTAAATGAAGCTTTACAGACAGTGTGCTCTTGTCTAATTCTTGTGGGTTTTTTTTTTTTCATTTGTTTTAGCATTG
This sequence comes from Hyla sarda, assembly GCF_029499605.1. NCBI lineage: Eukaryota > Metazoa > Chordata > Amphibia > Anura > Hylidae > Hyla > Hyla sarda. The sequence continues at coordinate 332,974,347 of NC_079190.1, read as the reverse complement.
TTTACTTTGAGGGGGTAGAAATTTTTGTCCTGGTTGCATAATGATGATCACAAGACAGCCTTGATAACGGAACTGCAACAAATCATGCTGCTTTGTATCCATCATGTGACATGGACTTTAGTTTTAGGGTAGCTGCCTGAATACCCCTTTGAATCTTTAATAGTCTAAGGATCATTTTTACATGATTTAATAAAGGGGTACTCCGATGAAAACCTTTTTTCTTTTTAAATCAACTGGTGGCAGAAATGTAAACATATTTGTAAATTACTCCTATTAAAAAAATCTTAATCCTTCCTGTACTTATTAGCTGCTGAATACTACAGAGGAAATTTTTTTTCTTTTTGGAATGCTCTCTGATGACGACATGAGCAGCATTCTCTGCTGACGTTATTATAATAACGCTTTATTTATTGTTGTCCTTAGTGGGATTTGAACCCAAGTCCCCAGCACTGCAAGGCAGCAGTGCTAACCACTGAACCACCATGCTGCCCTTAGCATACATCTGCTATGCATGGTTGCTAAAATGGACAGAGAGGTCAGCAGAGAGCACTGTGCTCGTGATGTCATCAGTGTTCCAAAAAGAAAGGAATTTCCTCTGTAGCATTCAGCAGCTAATAAGTACTGGAAGGATTAAGATTGTTTAATAGAAGTAATTTACAAATATGTTTAACTTTCTGCCACCAGTTGATTTAAAAGAAAAAAGGTTTTCACCGGAGTACCCCTTTAACCTCTTAATGACCAAGGGCAAGTATACTCGTCCTGGGGTTATTAAGGATGTATGGAGCAAGCTTAGGACTGGCTAAGTGGCAGTGTGTCCCCCTTACTTGCTATGATTGGAGAATGGAGACTGGTCAGTGGTGTATCTGTAATGGCAAACTGGCACACACTTATGCCTGCAGAAAATCAAACAAAATATTTTCATGTGTTCAATTGCTTCCCAAAAAGCATGTATTTGGTGTTTTTTGTCTTTTGTTTTCTCTTGTGGCTTGGTGTTAAAGAAAATTTACAATATTCATAATGTATATTGGAATGAAAATCTGTCACATATGATCTGGTCTTATGGAAAGGATTCACTTAATTTACTAAAGTCTGAATCATACATTATGAGAGCCTCATTTTAATATTTCTTTGTGCAATTTTTTTCCTGTTTTTGTTACTATTAAAGTTGTTACTACTGAGTTATCCTACATAAAGGGTTACAATCATTTAAAACAACTTTTGACATGTCAAAATTGTGATTGCACCAGGTCCTACTCCTAAGGCCTACTGCGATCCTGAGTTATAAGGTGGGGAAGTGTGTGTTGGTGCGTGCCTCTTTCCTCCAAAATTTTCTCTCCATATACCTATCTTGCAGCTGACTGGGGAGTAGAGTGCACTGCTGCCCACTTTCCTGGCTTAAAACTCCTGATCACTTCAGGTTTCAGTACTGAGACCCAGTACAATCGCCACTTTTGACATGTCTGGGCAATGTGTCAGGTTTTTTTTTTTAAATGACCGTAACCCTTTAATTATAATACTGTTCTGTGAACTAATATTTTCTGACTTTCCCTTTCTTTCATTTCTGCTAACAAGGTGTTTTTTGTGGAGTCTGTATGTGATGATCCAGAAGTGATTTCCTCTAATATCATGGTAGGTGTATAATATAGACTGTTAGTATGTTAAAACACTCTGCATTACACTGGCATAAACCTATCCTTGAAGGTCACCTTCTTGGAAGAGCTGAGAAATTCTAAGTAGCGGAGACCAGCACTCTCAAGTTTCTAATGAAATGCTGAAGGAAATGGAAAGTTCTCTAAGTAACCTTGCCTTTATGGATGACTTCTGAGTTTGTGTGAAGTACCATGGCTATTAAAGGACCTGTCACCAGCAGCCGAGGCTGTAATTCCTGTAATAATAATAAGAGTGGTGTTGTAGAAATTAGGAATTTAGTAAAAAGATTACTATTAATAGGGAGCATATGGAGAGGTAATTTTATTGTAACTCTGCACTGTATATGTGAGCTCTGCATTCAAATGCTTCTAGAACTCTATGTACAGATCTGTAGTTGTCACGTAAAATACACACGTTAATCAGTACTTATATTTCTGTGAATATTTGTGTGCATATATGTACAGTCTCAAAACTATTTGCTGCGTATGACACGGTCAGTAAGCGTGGCTTATCTTAGGCTCTGTTCACACTTCTGCATAGACTCAGTATGGCAGTTGTGTCCCAATTGACTGTAAGGCTATGTGTACATTTACCTCTCTCCATGTCAGGAACTGTCCAGAGCAGGAAAGGTTTGCTATGGGGATTTGCTCCTGCTCTAGACAATTCCTGACATGGGCAGGCTGAAAAGAAGTATACATCTTCTCTGGACCATACAGCAGCTAAGTACTGGAAGGATTAAAGGGTAGCTCCCACCATCCTCATTTTTTTTTTTTTTTTTTTTTTTTTTCCTGTCCCTGCCTATTGCCCATCTATCCCTAACCCCCTCCCTGCCTTTATTTTATTTTTTTATTATCTTAAAAAGGGCATTTTGTCTGCCTGGTAGTGTGCTCACTACCAGGCAGACTTCCCCAGCAGGCACCACGTCACTGATGCCTGCTGGGGGCCGACTTCCGCCCTTAGTTCTCCTGACAGGGTGCCTCCAGCTGTTTCACCACTACAACTCCCAGCATGTCCTGACATATATTTGCTGTCAGGGCATGCTGGGAGTTGTAGTGGGGAAACAACTGGAGGCACCCTGTGTTGGAAGACACCCAGCCCCCGACCAATATCGCCTCCCCTCCCCTTCCCCTCACCTGTGCCGGACCATGAGCGGGGGTCCGTAGCAAGCAACAAGTGTATGCCCGGCTTCCTGTCATGCCCGTACACTCTGGAAACTGTCTCTATGTTTCTGGAGGACTGAAAGTCCTCCAGAACCATAGAGAGAGTTACCAGAGTGTAGGAGCATGACAGGAAGCCGGGCATACACTTGTTGCTCCATATAACGCGCTCCCCCGGCAATGACAGGACACAGCTGCAAGGAGCAGTGAGGAGGCGGCGTATCCCCACTGGAGCCGTGGCTGTAAGCAGAGGTAAGAGCCATGTGCCTCCCTGCTGCAGGGAGAATATGCAGCAGGGAGGCGGCCAGTGTGAGAGTCCAGGGAGCCAATGCGCAGCCCTGGATTTCACTGTGCTCGCTCTCGCCTGTTTGATTGACAGGTGGGAGCAAGCACTGCAGTGACTGGAATTTCGACTCCTTTGCCAGGCTCAAATGAGACGAAATTCTGTAGTGACGTCACTGCCGAATGCATTCGGCCACTAGGAGGGCGACCCCTAGTGGCCGAATTTTTAAAAGTGATTTTAAACTAATTTAAAATCACTTTTTTTTAAATTAAACTGTATTAGAGATATGTTGTAGTACTTAAGTACTACAACATATCAATTTTTTTATTTCATGACAGTGCCCATTTAAGCGTTTTTTTTTTTAATGGAAGTAATTTACAAATCTGTAACTTTGTGTGTTTAAAGTTTTCCACTGGAGTACCCCTTTAACCCGTTCCCGCAAATGAATGTATATTTATGTTCACTGAGGGTTCCCGCATCATACCCAGTGGGTCCCGGTTGCTATTAGCAACCAGGCCTCGCGGCTAATACCGGACATCGCCGATCGGACTGAGGTTCAGTATTAACCCTTTAGGCGTTGCAATCAGTTGATCGTGGCGTCTAAAACGGAAGATTGCCGTTGCCAGTTAGATCAATGGGCTGTCCAAAATAGCGTATTTTTGGTCACTTTTTATACCCTAAAAACTTCAGATCACGTGCAAAAAATGAGCCCTCATACCATATACGGAAAAATAAAAAAGTTATAGGGGTCAGAAGATGACAATTTTCAACTTAATAATTTTGGTGCATGTAGTTATAATTTTTTTTTTTTTTTTTTTTTTTTTTTTTTTTTAGTAATAAAATAAAACCTATATAAATTGGGTATCCTTGTAACTGTATGGAGCCAACAGAATAAATATAAGGTGTCATTTGTACTGAAAAGTGCACTGCGTAGAATCAGAAGCCCCCCAAAATTTACAAAATGGCGGGGGGGGGGGGGGGTTTAATTCAATTTTGCCCCACAAATTCTTTCTGGTTTCACTGTAATTTTTGTCGTGAAATTATTAATGGTATTACAAAGTAAAATTTACGCAAAAAACAAGCCCTCATGTGAGTCTGTTGGTGGAAAATTTAAAGTGCTATGATTTTTATAAGGGGAGGAGGAAAAAAACGAAAGTGCAAAAAATTAAAAATGGCCCGAGAGGGAAGGGGTTAACTTCTTGTTTTAGTACAACCTGTCTGATGTGTAACATAATTATAGAAACAAAATCCAGAAAAAATATAATTGGTTCCCTTTAAGGTTTGTCTTAGAACAAGTCATTTTTTTTTCTTACATTGAAAATGTGTTCTAGAACTAGGAAAACAAAATGTGTCAATATATAAATCCTAACAAATACGGGCTTGATTGCAGGAGGTGAAAGTGTCTAGCCCTGACTACCCTGAAAGAAACCGAGAGAATGTCATGGATGACTTCTTGAAGAGAATTGAATGCTATAAGGTTACCTATGAGCCTCTGGACCCAGATTCTTATGACAAGTAAGGGAATAATATACTTTTGCCCACTGCTTAAATTATGTTTACAGTAAGGGTCTTAAATAAAGGACCTCAAAAATGAGTACGCAATATGCTCGGCATGGATATTGCATTCAATCAAACGAAACAACTCTAAAGTTGCCTAGAAACAGGTACAAGGGTAGGAGAAAGATAAATATTAGTACAAAGGCAGAAAGGCTGAATCAGTACTCTTTCCAGGTTTTGGCTAACTAAGACAACAAAAATAGGTTAAAAAAAAAGTGTACCTGCTAGAGATTAGCGAAGTTACAGTGATTCGATTCATCACAAACTTCTCGGCTCAGCAGTTGCTGAGTTTAGCCTGCATAAATGTGTTCAGCTTTCAGGTGCTCCGGTGGGGTGTAGACTCTCTCCTAGGACTGTATCCACCTTTTCCAGCCCACCGGAGCACCTGAAAGCTGAACTAATTTATGCAGGCTAAAGTCAGCAACTGCCTGCCGAGAAGTTTATGACTAATCGAATTACTGTAACTTCGCTCATCTCATACCTACCATTTATTTAAAAAAAAAATATATATAAATAATTTTTTTTATATAATGTAAATAATACTTTATGGGTAATATTTATAAAAACCTATCTAGAGAAAAAGTTGGTGAGTTGCCCATAGCAACCAGTTAGATCACTTCTTTGATTTTTTTTTTTTTTTTTTTTAGAGGCCTCTGAAAAAATTAAAGAAGCGATCTGATTGGTACAATAGGGCTCTGTGCAGGCTTCTGGCCTGTCAGTCATCCTGCTGTGTGAGCCGGCGGCATGTGACAGAGCCTCAGTGTATAGTGCCCTGCTTGTCAGCTCACACTTCCTGTATTTTGTCCCAACTGCGACACACATGCGATAGCTGCAGGGACAAAACAGCATTTTTTTCACTCAAAAAATATACACATTTTCTCTATCTGCTCCATTGGGGGACACAGACCTTGGGTATATGCTGCTGTCACTAGGAGGCTTGACACTATGGCAACAAGAAAAGTCTGCCCCTCCCAGCAGGGTATACCTGCCTACAGGCACCTGAGCTAATCAGTTTTAGCTTCGTGTCTGTAGGAGGCAGACCAGGTCAAACATTTTTTAATTTACAGATTAGGGACGTTTAGATTTTTATTTCCTATGTAGATCTAGTAGTTTCACCCTCATCCAAGGCTTCCTCCACCCGTTCTCACTCTCCTGGAGAACTCGAAGATGAGGTTTCTGGTTCTGCCTCTGACTCAGAGGAGTGAACAGATACGGCCGGCCTGGCGGACACTTTGGTTGCGGCCATCTTTCATCTAGAGGACCCAGGAACTTCGGACGTGGCTCCAGAAGTTTCCTTTCACCATTCCTGGCCTGCACCTAATGTTTTCAGCTCTTATGCTGAATTTGATACCTTGCTGGAGGCTTCCTGGTAGCACCCCCTGACAAGAAGTTTCAAGAAACCAAGAAGGTTACAGCGCAATTTCCCTTCGCCAAGGACCTTATTGCTCGGTGGACCACTCCTCCTACAGTGCATCCTCCGGTCTCCTGCCTGTCAAAAGCAACTACTCTGCCATCGGCGGGCGCAGCTTCCTTCAAAGACCCGGCGGACAAGAAGGTGGATACTCTGGCGAAATTTGCCTTTGAAGCAGCGGTGTCTCCCTTGCTTCCTGCTTTTGCTTCTGCTTGGGTGTCAACAGCTCTTTCAGGCTGGGCTTCCCAACTCCGCCAGGGTATTCTTTCTGGATTCCCCGCAGAGGAATTGTCTGATTTAGCTCTCAAACTATCCAGGGCCGGAGACTATCTCTGTATTGCTTCAATGCAATCAGTCCGTTGTGTGGCTTTTGCCACAGAAAACTTGGTGGCCCTTCGTCATTCTATGTGGCTTAAGGCCTGGAATGCGGATGCTGCTTCTAAAAAAAAAATCTGACGGAGCTTCCTTTTACTGGTTCTCGTCTGTTTGGTAAGCGCCTAGATGAGATTATCTCAGAGGCGACTGGTGGTAAAAGTTCCTTGTTACCCCCAAAATAAAGCTTGCAGCACTACCTCTCGTCGAAAGTCGACCTCTTTTCGGTCCTTTCAATGTGTTTGGTTCCAGTGGAACGTCCAGACCGGCGCCCTCATGGGACAAGAAGGCTCCCTCCTTCCAAACTCGTTCCTCCTGGAAATCTAATAATCGTTCCGGTTGTTTCTCGGCCAAACCGGGCAACTGCAAGCCAACCTCCACCTGAAGGGACGCCCCCACCCTTGTTTTTTTTTCTCGGGTGGGAGGTAGTCTACTTCTCGTCCAACGGATCCCGGAACGAATTTGCCTCCCTTCCACGGGAACGCTTTTCTCTTTCCCTGGACCCCCTCTCTAGCGAGGGCCTTTCGGGGCGCACTCCAGTCCCTCCTCATTCAGGGAGTTATTGTCCCGGTTCCTCCAGAAGAGCGTGTTTTTTTTTTTTGTTTTTTTTTTCATTCCAACCTCTTCGTGGTCCCCAGGAAAGAGGGTTCCGTGCACCTGATCCTAGATCTGAAGCACCTCAACCAATATCTTCTCCTCCACTATTTCCGCATGGAGTCTCTCTTAGGTCGTGGCGTCCATGGATCAAGGAGAGTTTCTTTCCTCAGTGGACATTCAGGACGCCTACCTCCACTTTCCAATTTTTACAGGACATCAGCAGTATCTCCGCTTTGCAGTTCCGGAAGGCCATTTTCAGTTTGTTGCCCTTCCATTCGGTCTGGCCACTGCTCCAAGGGTCTTCACCAAGGTCCTGGTGCCGGTGATCTCCCTCTTGCGGTCGAGAGGTGTCTCAGTTATCCCGTACCTGGACGACCTCCTGATCAAGGCCCCAACCAGAACCCAGAATCTGGAGAGCCTCCTTCTCACCCTTCAATCCTTGTCTCGTTTCGGTTGGATGGTCAATCAGGACAAGTCCAACCTAACTCTCACTCGGACTCTAATTTTTCTGGGACTCCAGTTTGACAACGCGTCCGCCCGGATTAGTCTTCCACCAGTCAAACGGCTGGTCCTCTTGTCAGGAGTTCGGATGCTTCAGAACCCTGCTCCAGTGTACATTCGCTTTTGCATGAACGTTCTGGGTCGGATGGTGGTGGCCGTGGTAGCCGTTCCATTCGCCCAGTTCCATTACCGTCCTCTTCAACTTGCTCTTCTATCCCTGTGGGATAGATCTACACTGACACTCGATCGCAGGATCATTCTGTCTGATAGGTCTTGCCAGTCCCTTCTGTGGTGGCTTCATTCCCCTCTGATTTTACAGGGGCACTCTTTTCTGCCCCTCTTTTGGCAAGTCGTCACGACTGATGCCAGTCTTTCGGGTTGGGGAGGTGTCTTCAGGGACCGGACAGTCCAAGGCCTTTGGTCCCCCCTGAGAAGCCCTCCTCCCCATCAACATATTAGAACTGAGGGCAATCTATCTTTGTTTCTGCCATTGGGAGATCCTTCTTCGGGACCATCCTGTTCATGTCCAGTCGGACAACTCCACTGCTGCGGCGTATATCAATCACCAGGGCGGCTCTCGCAGCTCGACGGCAATGATCGAGGTGTCCAAGATTCTTCTCTGGGCGGAACTAAGAGTGCCGACCATCTCTGCAATACACATTCTGGGAGTTAACAATTGGGAAGCGGACTTTCTCAGCCGATCCCCCCCCCCCCCCCCCGCCGACCCAGACGAGTGGTCTCTTCTTCCGGAGGGATTTGCAGAGATCTGCAACCTCTGGGGCACTCCAGATGTGGACCTATTCGCGTCACCCCACAACCAGAAGGTCCCTCACTTCGTGGCAAAGTCCTGGGATCCCTTGGCTCTGGCAGTGGGTGCCCTGGTGATCCCTTGGTCGGACTTTGCCCTACCTTATCTTTTTCCCTCCTCTTCCCCTCCTTTCCAGTGTCCTGAGAAAACTCAAAGCAGAGGGCGTTCCCTCCATTCTTGTGGCTCCAAACTGACCCAGGAGGGTGTGGTACGCCGACGTGGTCCGACTACTGGATGATGTTCTGCTGCGCCTTCCTCTTCGTCCGGACCTTCTCTCTCAAGCTCCCCTTTGCCACCCCAATTTACGGTCGCTGCATTTGAAGGCGTGGTGGTTGAGACCACGGTTTTGAGGGCTCGGGATTTCTCTCCCCAGGGGTTTCGCACTGTGCTCAGGGCGCTCAAGCCCTCTTCTCCGAAGATTTACCACTGTACTTAGCGATCTTATTTTTGTTGGTGTGAATCTCACTCATTTTCTCCTGTTACATTCTCTCTCCCTCGACTCCTTTCGTTTTTGCAGTCAGGGCTGGAACAACAGTTACCTCTCAGTTCCCTTAAGGATCAGGTTTCGGCCTTTGCCATTCTTTTACAGTGTCTTCTAGCATCCAATACCCATATTCTGACTTTTCTTCAGGGAGTGGCCCACGCGTCTCCCCCTTACAGGTCCCCTACACCAACTTGGGACTAGAACTTAGTTCTTGGTGCCCTGCAGGGTACTCCCTTCGAACCCCTCAGGGACATTCCTCTTCGCCTCCTTTCCTGGAAGGTGGCATTCTTTATCGCTATTAGCAGAGTTTCAGTGCTGGCAGCTCTCTCCTGCCGTTATCCCTTCCTGATCATACACCAGGACAAAGTTGTCTTTTGTCCGGTTCCATCCTTCTTACCAAAGGTTGTTTCTGCTTTTCATCTTAAAGAGGACATCGTCCGTCCTTTTGTCCGGCTCCATCTCATCCCAAGGAACATTTTCTCCACAAACTGGATGTGGGGAGGGCTGTTCGGACCTATCTCTCAGTCACTTCTTCTTTTCGGCAGAGTGACTTTTCGGCAGAGTGATTTTGCTATTTCAGAAGCCTACCGCTGCAAGGGGAAGACTCCTTCTTCCTTCAGGGTTTCAGCTCATTCCACTCATTCTGTAGGGGCATCCTGGGCTCTCCACAACAAGGCTTCGGCCTCACAGGTTTGTAGAGCGGCCACTTGGTCGTCTTTGCAAACCTTCAAAGTTCTACCAGGTTCATACTTTTGCATCCGCTGATGCTAGTCTGGAATGCAAAGTGTTGCATGCAGCTGTGGTCCAGCCTTCTGCCTGACTGTTTTTACTTTGCCCACCCTAGGGACTGCTTTGGTACGTCCCATGGTATGTGTCCCCCAATGGAGCCGATAGAGAAAAGGAGATTTTTGTACTTACCGTAAAATCTCTTTCTGAGGATCCGTTGGGGGACACAGCACCCACCCTTATTTTCTCTGGTGTTCCTGGTTCGGTTACCTGTCCGAGGGTGTGTTCAGTAAAATGTTCATTCTGTGGTTTCCTTGTACAGTTCTTGTTTGTTATTTTTTCTGACCTGTTGGTCCTCTCCTACTGCTCTGGGACTAAAACTGATTAGCTCAGGTGCCTGTAGGTGGGTATACCCTGCTGGGAGGGACCGACTTTTCTTGTTGCCATAGTGTGAAGCCTCCTAGTGACAACAGCATATACCCATGGTCTGTGTCCCCCAATGGATCCTCCGAGAGAGAGATTTTACGGTAAGTACGAAAATCTTTTATTTATTTATTTTTTTTTTATTTTATTTTTTTTTTAAACCAATGTATATTATAAATCTACATATAATGTTATCTAAATTATATAACAAGTTTTTGCTAATGACCATTCCCATTTAAAGGAACATTATGCTCCTTTATATCTCATTATGCTCTGCAGTTAAAAGCAGTCTGATGTCTGCAAGCATACTCTTTGCGGGGGGTGGGAATGACTGGAGTGTTTCTTAAAGACTGTCTGAGTGAGAAATTTTTCACACATCCACTGGATATCTCTTACATATTTGACAGGTTAGGGTCCCTGAGGAAAAAACTACTCTCTAAAGGTATGCCTGTGAAGGTACTTTTAACCCCCTACCTGGTGCTGTGACAGATTCCCTTTAAATGTTTTATTGATTAGATTGAACTAATGTGCATCTTGAGTATACAGGTGCAATCTAAACCACTTTGAACATTTTAGATTGTTTTGTGACTGTATATAGCTGTAACTGTGTGGCAATCCTTCAGTCATCTGCACTTCTGCATTATATTTTAGCCTTTTTCTCACTCTATAAATATGTGTAATTTACTTTTTTCCCTATAGAGACCATTCTCTTATAAAAGTTATTAATGTTGGCCAGAGATTCCTAGTAAACAAGGTACAGGACTATATACAGAGTAAAATCGTCTACTACCTCATGAACATTCATGTACAGCCTCGGACCATCTACCTGTGCCGACATGGCGAAAGTGAATGTAATCTAGCTGGAAGGATTGGAGGAGACTCGGGCCTTTCTGCACGAGGAAAACAAGTATGTACATTTACAGTATACGCGTATAAGATACATACATAACCTAAACTTTTCCTTTAATGTCATAAAATAGGAAAGGGTTCAGGGGTGTGTATTAATCTGACTTTCCTCGGTCGCTATTCATTGGGGGACACCTAACTGATGGGTATATGCACTGTTAACCCCTTCCCGTCAACGGTCAGCACCTGGGGTTGCACCTAGGGTCCGGGTCCCCCTATTTCCCTGCTCGTCCTGTCTGTTGAAGCATGACGTGATGCAGGTGACAAAACAGCTGGCTGCAGACATCTTGGGTGAGTATGTGGCGTCTGAGGTGAGGGGGCCATATCCAGTGAGGTATATTCCTCACTCTGCGGCGTCTAGCTCCGCCCCCGCTGCGGGGGTGGCCGGCGCTCAGTTCGCACAGCTCCTGCTCCCAGGGCAGTAGCCCGGAGCGAGCTTGCCTGAAGGGGCCTCTTTTGTCCCCTATCTGGTGCTGTGCGGCGCTTGGCAGACTCCTTCATTGCACAGAATCCTGCGGGCAGCACTTTTGCAGGGAGCCTTACGCCCATGCTCCTTATCTGTTGTCAGTGGTCTATGTATCACATGGGGGAACATATGTGCTGTTTTTTTATACTGCACCTCACGCTGATATGTTAAAAAATAAATAAAATAAAATAAGTGTGTTCCCCAGTCACTCAGACTATTGGGTTTTGGCTCCCTCTGGTGGCCAATGCTTGTATTGCACTCTGACTTCTATTAGGTGACCTGCCATTCCCTAGCGACATGAGCCTCTGGCGTCCCTAATCCTTCATTGTGGCTCACTGTTGTAGAGCATATGTGAACCGCCGTGGCGGTTGTTGCCAAGGAATCACTTTCCCTTGGAAATTGCCTGAGGATATATTCAAGCAAACTTTTCTCTTCTACTTCTGAGTGCCATATAATGTGCAAACTCTTTTTTGCGATTCCAGACAGTGTTCTCGCCTATCACCCATTTCTCAGATGCCGCATCCGCGGCTGACTCTCCGGTACAAGTGGTCTGCATGGTTGCCTACACCGCCTGCCATACAGCAAACTGCTGCTGTCTCTGTGGCTGGAGTTCCAGTACCTCACTACTGAGTGAGGCGTCTGAGGGAGTGACCCGTTGTCTACTATGGATCCATGTCAGTATGCTACAGTGGTCTGCATGTAAGCTACAGTGGTCTGCATGGTTGCCTACTCCGCCTGTCATACCGCACCCGGCTGATGTATCTGTGGCTGGAGTTCCGGTACCTCACTACTGTGCGAGGTGTCCGATGGTATGGCATGTTGTCTACTATGGACCCATACCAGTAAGCCAGTCAGTGGTCTGCATGGTTCTGATACCGCTTGTCATACATCACACAGCTGATGTATCTGCTACTCGATTCCGGCACCTCACTGTTGGGTGAGGTGACTGATGGAGTGGCCCATTATCTACTATGGACCCGTACCAGTAAGCCAGACAGTGATCTGCATGATTGCCTACACCGTCTGTCATACGGCAAACGGCTGATGTATCTGCGGCTGAACTTTAGGTACCTCACTACTGTGCGAGGTGCCGACCGACTCGTTGTCGTCTATGGACTCATACCAGTACGCCAGATAATGGTCTGCATGGTTTCCTACACCACCTACCATACATCGCATGGCTGGTGTATCTGCGTCTGGACTTTCGGTACCTCGCTGCTGTGTGAGGTGCTCGACGGAATGGCTCTCTGTCCATTGTGGCTCCATACCAGTAGCCCAGATAGCGGTCTTCATGGTTTACTACACCACCTATCACACATCTCACGGCTAGTGTCTGCTGCTGGAGTTCCGGTACCTCACCGCTGTGTGTGGTGCCCGACAGTGTCTCTCGGTCCACTATGGATCCATACTGGTAAGCCAGACAGTTGTCTACATGTCTGCTGCACGACTGTTGTTTTTTGCGGCTGGAGTTCTGTTCCCCACTGCTGTGCGGGGGGGGGGGGGGGGGTGTACATAGAACTGCCCCAGCGTGTCCCACGGTCACTATACAGGATGTCAGGGATGCATTACATGGCTCCTCTGCCTCCCTCCTATGGCAAAAGGGGCACAGTTATCGCCTGTCTGACTGTTCCCTTTTCGCCAACCACCTGGGGGTGTTCTTGTTCAACCAGAACGCTGTCTACATTGTTTCCTCCACCATCGGTCTATGACCTCTGGGCTGCCACGGACATAGCCAGGTTTTAAGTACCTCACTGCTGGGTGAGAGTTCTGGAGTAGGGTCCCCTACAGGTGTACGGGATTGATGCCAGTCAGACAATCCTTCGTCTGTCTGTTTTCTACAGCACCAGGACGGGCCGCACTCTAGTACCCCGCCTTCTGGGATGGTTGTCTGGAGTGACCCTGGGTTCTCAGGACTCTGCGTCGGCAGCCTTGGTGTCTGGCACCATTAGGAGATGGGATGTGGGCTTCTTTTCTGCAGGTCCCAGGGATTTCCTCAGCAATGACAGCATCTCCCTGTTCTCCTTTCTTCGGTTGCATGGTTGGTCTGCTAGAGGCATTCCTCCCTTCCTGCTGGCCCCTTTGCTGTCTGCAGTTTAGTTCGTATCCGCAGTCTTGGTGCCCCACTGCTATTGTGGGGTTCCCATGCCTATGTTCCTACGTATGCTAGGTGGGTAGGTGTGGAGCCCCCACTTTCCTTTTTGTTTGGTGGGGTGTGTCTCGGGGCATCCGGTGATTTTGTTTCTGCAGTTCTGCGGCGGTTGTACACATCTGTCCTGACATGGGGCCTGCTGGGGCGACAGTCAGTTCAGCTCCTCCCTATACCTTCAGGTGTGTTTCCCGGGGTTTCGGTCCGGGATGGCTCAGGCACCTACTCGTCACTATCTTGAATGGCTCTCCACACGTCTTGTGCTTTTTGCCCAGATCCAGTGTACTGCATTCCAATCCCTTTTGGGACAAAAGGTAGCTCCTCCAGACAGCAATGGGTCGCCGTTGGGGCCTGGGGGGGTTCTGTCCTCTCAGTACTTATCCATGGCTGTGGGTCGGCATTTCCCTGCTCCTCCTGTGCCTGGTGCGCTTTTCCAATCACCCTTTCCACAGGGGTGCGGGGATCAGGGTACTTGGCCTTGGTCTGTACTTGAGTTTTCCTCTTGTCCTCCCTTTGTTGTTTGTTTTCTGCCGCCCAGATGTTGCCATCTCGCTGTTCCCACTGTATAGGTGGAGTTTCTGGCGGGGCCCTTGGTTTTTGCTGAATGCATTCCACAGGGCCTTTTTTTCCTGTCTAGGCTCGTGGGCTTCTTGTCAACTATCTCAGCTTGGCTCTCTCTTCTGTTGAAGTTTGTACAATCTACCTGGAAGGAGTGTGTTCTTTCTTCCCTTTCGTCTGTGTCAGTGGTACTGCACTGACACCAAAGTTGTCTTGGTCATGGTGAACTCTGTAAAAGAGTTCAAAACGGGTCTGGATGCATTTTTGGAGAGTAATAACATTGCTGGTTATGTATACTAGATTTATAGGGACAGAACGTTGATCCAGGGATTTATTCTGACTGCCATATATGGAGTCGGGAAGGAATTTTTACCTCTAGTATGAGGGTTTTTTGCCTTCCTCTGGATCAACTCAGTAGGGATGTAGGTTGAACTTGATGGACTCTGGTCTTTTTTTCAACCTCATGAACTATGTTACTATGTCTGGAGTCATCCTTCCTGTGCACAGACCCAGAGATTCCCTGCTGGGTTCTCATTTGTTTCTCCCTCCATTCCCATTCTGGCAGGATGTTTCTTTAGTGTGCTCTGGTCCTAGGATGCTGTGGCATGCCTTCTTTTTTGACTGCTTTTCCGGTTCTTTGGGCCTGGGTGATGGTTCAGGTCTTGGGCATGTGTGGTGTCCCGGCCAAGACTCCTCCGCGATCCCATTAGTCGGGGCGGTCTTTCGGTTCTGCACTCCTTCACTTCTTCATTGAAGTTTTGTCGCCCGGAGAGTTTTCACAGACGTCTGTTATCTTCCTCTTCCGGGGTGCGTCTTCCAGGTGACTCTACGTCTCCAGTTTATTTGTCGGTCTCTCTGGTATCCGAGATGCTCCTCCTTTTCAGGGTGTTTGTCGCTCCTTTCTTCAGGATACAGGTCCTCCCGAGTTGGAAGGCGTTCAAGTTATCCGCATTTCCCCATTCTGGCTCTTAAACCTTCTGGGTGATCATGGCGGGCCCCTGGGACAGCGTTTTTTGGGTCTGCAGCTGTTTGTCTTTGCTCTTATGCATCGGCCCTTCCAGTGCAGCATCCCATCTTTCCTTTTTTTCCTGTGGTTCCTTATCTCTATATATGATCCAAGTGCCTTGGGTCTCTACAGAGGACGGCTCTTTCCTTTTGGTGTCCTAGTCCATCTCCTTAGAAGGGAGATCTGCCGGGAGTTCAGTTCAGGGCCTCGTGTGTCTCCGCCTGGGAGGCTCGTCCGCAGGCCTTGTGATCACGTGAGTTCAGTCTCGGGACCGATTCCGTTTCTCTGGTTTTCCCATCCTAGGGGACTGCTTTGGTACGTCCCATCAGTTAGGTGTCCCCCAATGAAGAGCGACCGAGAAAAGGAGATTTTTTTTTTTTTTTTTTTTTGTACTCACCAAAGCAAGGCTAAAGGCCTGAAAAATTCACCTGCCCTGCTCCTTGAACTGAATGTCCCGGGCCATAGGATTTCCACATCCCTGGGGTTTATCCGATGATAAAAATACTGAGAAATATATGACTGGGGTGAGGTAAAAATAGGAACTTTTACTGGACTGCCCCAATTCCATCACCTGCTGCATGGACACACACTTAGCTATTTCATGGTTGCTGATGACATGTCATGCCCACAGGAACTGCCTCACTGAGCAAGTCACTGGTGCCAGTGATGTCCCGCCTCAATCAGTGATTGGCTGAGCAAAGTAATTCCTGCAGAGGAAACATGTCATCATCAACTAAAAAATAGATCACCAGGAGTGTCAGTGGGGGATTGGGGTAAATTATATCATGTGTGTATGTATATATAATATATGTGTATGTGATAGATAGATATATAGAGATATATATATATATGTATGTGTGTGTGTGTGTTTCTTTTTTTTTTTTTCTTTTTCCTTTCAAAGACAGCTTTAATCATTCTAAACAGAAAATAAACTCCAAAGGAGTACTTCACCCCCTAGACATATTATCCCCTACCCGCAGCTGGTACCCCCGCGATTTCTGTGCAGCACCCAGCGTGCGTTTAGAATGGTGGGGGCCACGACACCACAGCCACGCCACACACCTTCAACGCAAGCCCATGGGAGGGAGCGCGGCAACTGTCACGTCCCCTCCCATAGACCCCTACTGAGGGAGCATGGCGCGACACCTCGAGGGGGCGTGGCCATGATGCCACGACCCCACCACCACCACCCGCTCCAAGAGTTTGGAACAAACCACTGTAAAAGTTGTGATGAAAAGTACCTTATGTAATTCATTGTTATAGACTTAAATTGAAGAAAAATCAAAAGAACCATGCCATCTGTTTATAGCTTTCTAAAGTATGTTATTTGTTTAGTTTGCCCAGAAACTAAGAAAGTTTATTGAAGAGCAGGAAATAGTGGATCTCAAGGTTTGGACCAGTCAGCTGAAGAGAACAATTCAAACAGCAGAGGCCCTTGGTGTTTCTTATGAACAGTGGAAAATCCTCAATGAAATTGATGCTGTAAGTCAGTGATTAGTTTTCTGTGCATTGCTTTGCATTGATTGGCAGTACTATGCTCTTGTTTGGCATGCTGTTTTTAATCTTTTATGGATGTTTAATGGTGCTTTTGCTAAAATATAAAAGATCTATAATGTGAACTCAAGTATTTAGATGTTTTCAGACATGTGTAGATATGGTATGCCAACAGCCTAAAAAGGTTGTCTGAGAAGCATGTCTTTTATATATCTAAGGGAGGGGGTAATGTGTTTAAAAAAAAAAAAAAAAAAAAAATGTTGTGCTCCTTACCAACCCCCCCCTGCTATTAAGATGCTGATGCTCCGGCCCCTGTTGAGGTCAAACGCATCAGCGCGTGCTGCCTGGACAACCCCTTTAAGTATAATGTCCTAAAAGTCCTTTACAATATGCATGCCTATTATTCTGATAAAATATTACAGTAATCTAACTTTTTCTGCTAGGGAGTTTGTGAGGAGATGACCTATAAGGAGATTGAAGAAAAATTCCCAGAAGAATTTTCAATGAGGGATCAGGATAAATATCTCTATCGCTACCCCGGAGGAGAGGTGAGCTTTTTGAATCCCTTAAATTTATTTTTTTCTTTAGTCCTATTGAAAAATAAATACATATATTCAGCGACAAAAGGCAAAGGGATGCTTGTATGATAGGGAAACTGCATAGAAAACCATTATGTGATTTGAACTTTTTACGAAGACGCTCTCCCTTTATAAGCAGCAGTTATCTGTGTATGTGCTAAAGACGGATCACAGCAGGTTATGGTGGGCTATAGTTTGCGGACTGAATGTGACTGACTTCCTGCAAGTGCAGGCATAAAAACAGCAGTTTGCTCCTTAATGGCTTATTCTTAGAATGCCGGTAAAAATGCTACAAAGTTTACCAAATGTACCATTTTGCATTCACTTGCAGGCAGTGGAAGAGAGGTGGTGTCTGGTAACTATAAAAAAAAAAAAAAAAAAAATTATATACACGAACAGATTGTCTGAGCTAGTGATTGTGTGTCTGTATAAAAGAGTGGGAAGTATAAAAGTGAGAGAGACTTAAAATTAAGGGACTTTAAATTCAGGGAGTTTAATTGAAATATTTGATTGTTGTGTTTTTTTTGTTTTTTTTTACTGTTTATTTTTGCAATCCCCAAATCTAGTATTGCCTCCATGTTGGAAAAGGCAGTCCAGTGTGCATCTTGCATAATGTATGCGATCCTTGAACAGCAGTTTGAGGGTGCATATTGCTGTGCGAGTTGTTCATTTGGAAGCCCACATCCTGCATCTAGAGGAGCAACTGGCAACACTTAGATGCATTGACAACTTGGAGAGGAGTCTCCTGCTCACTGAGCAAGTACTCTCTGGGGTAGAGGTGAGGGAGGATAGTGGGACAGAGGTGCAGGACAGTCAGGCAGCTAGCTGGGTTACAGTTACAAAACGGGGTAGAGGGAAAAGTGTCAGGGAGGCTAGTCCTGAACTGGAACACCCAAACAAGTTTGCCCGCTTGGCAGATGAGGGGGATGCCATTTCAGAGCTAGCAGTACTGCAGCAGAACTCTGCCTCTGACTGGCAGGGGGGGTGTCTGCCCCAGTAAGGAGGGAGGAGTGCAGGGCAGGCCAGACATGTACTGGTAGTGGGGGACTCTATTATTAAGGGGACAGACAGGGCGATCTGCCACAAAGACCGGGATCGCCGAACAGTGTGTTGTCTTCCTGGTGCTCGGGTTCGAAGGGTGGAGGTGTGTTTAAACTAGAGACTGGAGGGGAGGGAACCTACAACGTAGAGGGGAAAGATAGTGTAGATAGAGAGGGGGGACTTATTAATATACCTGGGGAGGGAGGGTTTAGAATAGTTAATAGGGAAAGGCTTCAAAGGAAGAAAAAACATACACCTTTGAATTGCATGTTGACTAATGCCAGAAGTCTGACCAATAAAACTGACGAACTGGAGTGGTTGATGTCTGAGGAGGATTATGACATTATTGGTATAACAGAGGAAGGATTGGACAAAATAGAAAGGGGGAGGAGTTTGTCTTTAAAGTCCAGTCTGAAGGCCGCACTGCAGGAGGATATATGGGAGGGAAACGATAATGTGGAGTCAATATGGGTAGAAATATATGGAGATAACAATAATAAAATTCTGATAGGGGTTTGCTATAAGCCACCAAACCTAATGGAAGAAGCAGAAGATCAATTAATGAAGCAAATAAACAAGACAGCAAATCAGAATGAGGTGATAAAAATGGGGGACTTTAACTATCCTGATATAAACTGGGAGACTGAGACCTGTGAATCTCATAAAGGAAACAGGTTTCTGACTATAGCTAAAGACAATTATCTGTCCCAAATGGTGCAGAACCCGACCAGAGGGGGCGCCCTACTAGACTTAATATTAACCAACAGACCTGACAGAGTAACTAATGTGCAAGTAGAAGGACACTTAGGAAAAAGTGATCATAATATAATACATTATAACTTGTTCTTCAATAAGGGAATCTTTCGAGGGGTCACAAAAACAATGAACTTTAGGAAGGCAAAGTTTGACCAATTCAGAGAAGCCTTTAACAATATAAAATGGCATAATGTCCTCAAAAACATGAAAACTGACACTAAATGGGAGACTTTTAACCCCTTAAGGACGGACCCATTTTTACCTTAATGGCCAGGCTCTTTTATTTATTTTTTTATTTGACATTTCTCTTTAAATGGTAATAACTTTAGAACGCTTTTCTGAGCAGAGCGATTCTGAGATTGTTTTTCTCATAACATATTTTACTTTATCCCCTTAACGACGAAGGACGTATATTTATGTCCTCCACCTGGTGTCCTCGCGTCATATCGGGTCTGTCCCGGCGGCTATCAACGGCCGGGAACCGCGGCTAATACAGAACATCACCGATCGCGGTGATGCCTTGTATTAACCCTTCTGACGCGGCGATCAAAGCTGACCGCCACGTCTGAAGTGAAAGTAACCTGGCTGCTCAGTCGGGCTGTTCGGAACCGCCGCGGTGAAATCGCGGCATCCCGAACAGCTTACAGGACACCGGGAGGGCCCTAACCTGCCTCCTCGGTGTCCGATCGGCGAATGACTGCTCCGCGCCGGAGATCCAGGCAGGAGCAGTCAAGCGCCGATAACACTGATCACAGGCGTGTTAATACACGTCAGTGATCAGCATGAGAGATCAGTGTGTGCAGTGTTATAGGCCCCTATGGGACCTATAACACTGCAAAAAAAAAAGTGTTAAAGGTAATTTATTAGGTCTTCCCTAGGTCACCCCCTTTTTCCCATAAAAAAATAAAATAAAACAGTGTAAATAAAAATAAACATATGTGGTATCACCGCGTGCGTAAATGTCCGAACTATAAAAATATATCGTTAATTAAACCGCACGGTCAATGGCGTACACGTAAAAAAAAAATTCCAAAGTCCAAAAAAGCATATTTTTGGTCACTTTTTATACCATTAAAAAATGAATAAAAAGTGATCAAAAAGTCTGATCAAAACAAAAATGGTACCAATAAAAAATTCAGATCACGGCGCAAAAAATTAGTCCTCATACCGCCCTGTACGTGGAAAAATAAAAAGGTTATAGGGGTCAAAAGAGGACATTTTTAAACGTATAAATTTTCCTGCATGTAGTTATGATTTTTTTCCGAAGTACGACAATATCAAACCTATATAAGTAGGGTATCATTTTAACCGTATGGACCTACAGAATAATGTGTCCTTTTTACAGAAATATGCACTGCGTAGAAACGGAAGCCCCCAAAAGTTACAAAATGGTGTTTTTTCTTCGCTTTTGTCGCACAATGATTTTTTTTCCCGTTTCGCCGTGAATTTTTGGGTAAAATGACTGTCACTGCAAAGTAGAATTGGTGACGCAAAAAATAAGCCATAATATGGATTTTTAGGTGGAAAATTGAAAAGGTTATGATTTTTAAAAGGTAAGGAGGAAAAAACGAAAGTGCAAAAACTGAAAAACCCTGCGTCCTTAAGGGGTTATATAAGTGGTCCATTTTTTTGTGAAAAACTGGAAAAAATTTTGCCATATTTAATTTTTTATGGTGTACACTGTGCGGTAAAAGGGATGTTATATTTATTCTGTGGGTCAGTACGATTATGGCGAGACCCATTTTATATAGATTTCTATGTTCTTTTTCCTTTTCTGAGCAAAATTATTTTCTGCCATTCATTTTCCAACAACTAACTTTTTTCTTCTGTCGCCACTGAGTGAGGGCTTATTTTTTTGCAGGATGAGTTGTACTTTTTATTGGTATCATTTTTTCGATACGTGCTACCTTTTGATCAATTTTATTCTGCTTATTATACCAAAATTTACAAATTTAGCACAATTTATTATTTTAATTTTTTTTATTTTTATTTTTTACAGCGTTCACCATGCGGGATAATTTACATTATAGTCTTATAGTACACGTCATTACTGGTGTGGCAATACCTATTATGCATATGATTTGTGTTTTTTTTAACCTCTTAAGGACCACGGGTGTGTATACATGTCTAATGGCCCTTCACCGGGTATGACACGGGCTCCTGACTCGAGCCCGCGTCATACGGGCCCGGCCCCCAGCCGATTCCTGTAGATGGGGGCCGGTGTTAATAGCCGACATGTGGCGATCTCCGCGGGCGGCTATTAACCCTTCTAGATCGCTGCATCTAAAGGTGCCTGTATTCAGTCCCTGGTGGTCCTGTGGAGTGGATCACCCCCCCCCCCCCCTCCCCGCAGCGTGATCGCCGTGGGGGCGGGGCGATCCTCTGCTGAGGTAGCCTGAGGGCTTACCTCTCCTTCCGTGTCGGCAGGACCAGGCTTTATCATTCAAGCGCAGAGCACACAGATGAATGGGATTGTTTGTAATCCCATTTAGCTGTACGAGGAATCAAATGATTCTTCCTAAAAGTCCCCTAAGGGGACTAAAAGTGTAAAAAAAAAAAAAAAAAAAAAGTTTAAAACATTTTTTATAACACACAACATTAACCCCTTCCTTATTAAAAGTTTAAATCACCCCCCTTTTCCCAAATTCCATATAATAAAAATAAACCTATATGATATCGCCGCGTGCGTAAATGTCCGAACTATAAAAATATATCGTAAATGAAACCGGATGGTCAATGGCGTACGAGAAAAAAAATTCCAAAATCCAAAATAGCGTATTTTTGGTCACTTTTCATACCATAAAAAAAGGAATAAAATGTGATCAAAAAGTCCAATCAAAACAAAAAAGGTACTGTTTAAAACTTCAGATCACGGTGCAAAAAAATATCACCCTGTACAAGGAAAAATAAGTTATAGGGGTCAGAAGAGGACCATTTTAAAATGTATATACTCGAGTATAAGACGACCCGAATATAAGCAGAGGCCCCTAATTTCACCCCAAAAACCCAGGAAAAGTTATTGACTCGACTATAAGCCTAGGGTGGGAAATACATCATCCACCCTGTCATCATCCAGACCCCCGGCATTAACACCCTCATCATCATCACCTGTCATCATCCCCCCCCCCCTTCATCATTACCCTGTCATCATCCCCCTTCATCATTACCCTGTCATCATCCCCCCCCTTCATCATTACCCTGTCATCATCCCACACCACCCCCTTCATCATCACCGCTTGTCAATGTCTGATTTAACAGTGGTCTTCAACCTGCGGACCTCCAGATGTTCCAAAACTACAATTCCCAGCATGCCCGGACAGCCATCGACTGTCCGGGCATGCTGGGAGTTGTAGTTTTGAAACATCTGGAGGTCCGCAGGTTGAAGACCACTGCCCAGGCCTTCGTCATCATCCAGCCCCCCCTCCCCCCTTTAGTTTTGTACTCTCCTCCGCTCGCGGGACGTACGGGTGAGCTGGTCCGGGCCATCTGTGCTGCAGGATCGTCCGGTGGCGAGGGATAGTCGTTCCGGGCTGGCCATCTTCACCGGGTGGGCCTTTCTCCGCGCTTCGCGCCGGCGTAATGACGTTGCCTTGACGACGACGCATCGGGACGTTGCTCATGAACGTCCCTGTGTGTCGTTGTCAAGGCAACATCATTATCCCGGGGCCGGGCGCGGAGAAGAGACCCACCCGGTGAAGATGGACAGCCCGGAACGACTATCCCTCCCCACCGGACGGTCCTGCAGCACAGATGGCCCGGACCAGCTCACCCGAACGCCCCACCGAGCGAAGGTGAGTACAAAACTAAAGGGGATGATGGATGATGACGAAGGCCCGGGCAGTGGTCTTCAACCTGCGGACCTCCAGATGTTTCAAAACTACAACTCCCAGCATGCCCGGACAGCCGATGGCTGTCCGGGCTTGCTGGGAGTTGTAGTTTCGAAACATCTGGAGGTCCGCAGGTTGAAGACCACTGAGGGCGGAGAGTTCACTCGAGTACTAGCCGAGGGGGGTGTTTTCAGCACGAAAAATCGTGCTGAAAAACTCTGCTTTTACTCAGATATATATACTCTGCTTTTACTCAGATATATATATATATATGTGTGTGTGTGTGTGTGTGTGTATGTGTGTGTGTGTGTGTATATATGTATATATATGTATGTATATATATAATATATATATATAACAAACAACAAAAAACGTGGTCTCAAATGGCTGGAGGTACTCAACCCCAAATGCGGTTGTGCATTTATACTGGGGGAGCAGATCCTGCCCTTGTAGTCCGTTGCTAGGGGCGATCCCCAGCATAAAAATGCATACATATGCATTATATATATATATATATATATAATGTGTGTGTGTGTGTATATAATTTTCCTGCATGTAGTTATGATTTTTTCCAAACGTACAACAAGATCCAACCTATATAAGTAGGGTATCATTTTAATCGTATGGACCTACAGAATAAAGATGGTGTCATTTTTACCGAAAAATGTACGGCGTAGAAACAGAAGCCCCCAAAATTGACAACATTTAGTTTTTTCTTCAATTTTGTCGCACAATGATTTTTTTTTATCACTTTCGCCGTACATTTTTGGGTAAAATGACTGATGTCATTACAAAGTAGAATTGATGGTGCAAAAAAATAAGCCCTCATAAGGTTTTTTAGGTGCAAAATTGAAAGGGTTATGATTTTTAAAAGGTAAGGAGGAAAAAACGAAAGTGCAAAAACAGAAAAATGCTTGCTCCTGAAAGGTTTAATCTTTTTTAGTGATTATACAGGGCTTTTATTGGGAAAGGGGCATTTTTTTTTTTTTTTTACACACCATACTTTTATTGAAGATTTTTTTAAATGCTTTTTACAGGTTATACTATGCTGCAATAGATTTGTACTGCTGCACAGTGTGACACACCCTGTGCGATCCAGCCTGCTGCCATAGCAACCAATGGCGACCCGCGATCTTATTGCGGCACCACCGTTGGTGAATAGGGGGAGTGCACTCCCCCGTCAACACCATAGATGACATGATCAGGATTGATCACGGCATCTATGGATTTAATGCTGCTGGGACCGGCGCAATCGCTGCCTCGGCAGCTGCGGCGGGACTCCGGCTGTGATTGACAGCTGGGTCCCGCCGCCAATCTCCTGCGCTGCCCGTGGCAGTGAAGAAGATCACTAGGACGTATGCATACATCCCAGTGTGCGAACGTGTCGGGTGCTGGGACGTATGCATACGTCCTATAGCGGGAAGAGGTTAAAAATATCTTCAATTTTCACTGTAAGATGTATATACCTTATGGGTATAAAAGGGTCAGAAATAAAAGAGAACCAGTGTGGAAAAATGCAAAATATGTAAAAAAAAAAAAATAATAATAATAAAAAAATAAAAGTCGCAAATATTTGAGACAGACTCATTGCCAAAAAGAGTAAAACGAACCCCAAAATGTTTAACTATATAAATAGCAAAAAGGTTAAAAGTGAAAGTGTAGGCCCTTCACTTCACAAGTGTAAGTGTAGGAAGAAATTATAAACTGGGAACAGGAAAAAGCAAATATATTAAACACATTCTTCTCCACTGTATTCACCGAGGGAAAAAATACCAGGTGAAATACAGCGAGATAAGGTAAACTCCCCAGTACCGGTCACCTGTCTAACACAGGAAGAAGTACAGTGCCGCCTAAAAAAAATAAATAAATAGACAAATCACCAGGTCCAAATCACATTCACCCGCGTGTTCTAAAGGAATTAAGTAATGTAATAGACAGACCCCTATTTAATAGGACTCTATAGTAACAGGGACTGTTCCCCAGGATTGGTGCATAGCAAATGTATGACTCCATATCAGCATGGCTTTATGAGGGATCGGTCCTGTCAAACTAACCTGATCAGCTTCTATGAGGAGGTGAGCTCCAGACTGGACCAGGAGCAATCGCTGGATGTCATATATCTGGATTTTTCCAAAGCATTTGATACGGTGCCTCATAAAAGATGTGTGCATAAAATGAGAAGAATTGGGCTGGGGGAAAATGTGGGTAAGTAACTGGCTCAGTGATAGGAAACAGAGGGTGGTTATTAATGGTACTTATTCTGATTGGGTGACTGTTACTAGTGGGGTACCACGGGGGTCAGTCTTGGGTCCTGTTCTATTTAATATATTCATTAATGACCTTGTAGAGGGGTTGAATAGTAAAGTAGAAATCTTTGCAGATGATACTAAACTCTGTAAAGGGGGGGGGGGGATCCGGGCTGGGATTGTGTATTAAATTGGAGAACACTGTGGATGACTAACATTGAAAAGGAGTCTTAGTTAACAGTAAATTTAGCTGTAGTGACCAGTGTCGGGCAACTGCTGCCAAGGCAAATAAAATCATGGGGTGCATCAATAGGGGCATAGATGCCCACAACAAGGAAATAATTCTACCGCTTTACAAATCACTAGTTAGACCACACATAGAATACTGTGTACAGTACTGGGCACCAGTGTACAAGAAAGATATATAGTGGAGCTGGAGAGGGTTCAAAGACGGGCAACCAGGGTAATACGGGGAATGGGAGGACTACAGTACCCAGAAAGATTATAAGTATTATGGTTATTTAGTTTAGAAAAAAGAAGGCTTAGGGTACACCTAATAACTATGTATAAATATATCAGGGGACCTTACAGAGATCTCACCCATGATCTATTTATACCCAGGACTGTATCCATAACTAAGTTTAGAGGAAAGAAGATTTCTACACCAGCACAGATGGGGGTTCTTTACTGTTAGAGCAGTGAGACTGTGGATTTCTCTCCCGGAGGAGGTGGTCATGGTAAACACTGTAAAAGAATTTAAAGGGAGTCTGGATGCATTTTTCGAGTAATAACATTACAGGTTATGGATTCTAGATCTATAGGGACAGAACGTTGATCCAGGGATCTATTCTGATGCCATATTTGGAGTTGGGAATGAATTTTTACCTCTAGTATGAGGGTTTTTTGCCTTCCTCTGGATCAACTCAGTAGGGACTCATTAGGGTTATAGGTTGAACTTGATGGACTCTGGTCTTTTTTCAACCTTATGAACTATGTTACCAATGTGGCACATATGGTGTGATATATTTGGGGCATCGCAACTGGCATCTAAGGCCCTGTACACACTATGAAATATCTGCACTGTTCAAAATAGCATGGAATCAGCACTTTTTTTCCCCCACAAAATTTTACCACTGAAATATGTGTCGGATATCAAATGGACTTTTTTTCACACTCGTTAGCATGTTCATTCTTCAGCAGAATCCTGATCTCGCTGCAGAAACTGCAGTGCGAACTGTGCAGCAGCCTCCCATTCACTTCACTGAGGGCTGCTGCAAAAGGAACGAGGCCTTCTATTCTTTTCTTTCTTATGCCATCTTAAGGCTGGTGTACATCTACACTTACATTCTGTGCAAAAAAAATAAAAAATTATGCCACTACTACTTCTATTTCCATTTGAAACTGGTATGGTAGGTGTAAGGCGTAACTTAAAGCTCATGAGCCCCGATTGCAAAAGCTTGCCCTATACCACTAATACTGGTAAGTGCCTTTGAGTCCCCTTTGGCACCAGGGCTTGGAGGAGATTGCTACCCCTGCAGCCCTTGTACTTTCTTTGCTGAAAACTCATATTACATATTGCCTTAAATTACCCCTCATTTTAAGTGCAGCCCGCCCCCCCTAAAAATTACATTTAGAAATGGTATATAATGTATTCCTAATAGGATATCAGAACTTACCGTATTTGTGGAACCATTCTGATAATAACCTGCAGTGTTAAGGGAAGTATGAGGATGGTAAACACAGTCCATGTGAAACAATGCGTTTGTCGAAAAATGGATCTACTGACATTAACCTGTGGGTTATCAAGCCACTGCTAAAACAGGTCTTGTCTTTTGGAGCTGCTTATGCAGTTTTCTTATGCAGAGGCTGCGCAGGTAGAGATTCAATTACCTATTTTTGTTGCCTTGAGTTGTTGTCTTACTTGCATTGTAATACATTGTATTATTGTTATTTCTAGTCCTATCAAGATCTTGTTCAGCGCCTGGAACCTGTCATAATGGAGTTGGAACGTCAGGGAAATATTCTAGTCATTTGCCACCAGGCCGTCATGAGGTGTCTTTTGGCTTACTTCCTGGATAAA